>NC_079166.1:43108138-43408138 GCF_947568905.1 Ostrea edulis | reverse complement strand
ACATCTATATTGCGTGTTTTGATATTTGGTTTATCCAACGAGTTGATATGGTGTATTTATTCGCGATAATTATAGATGCTCTATTTATCTAATACGTCTTCTTTTCGCTTAAATTTTGAGATGATTCCCATGCAGTAATGAGTATGGTAGATTTATTTTGAATCCGTGACTCAGACGTCGTGCTTATCATTCTAGAAAAAATAGTGCGCTTATATAATACAGTACAATAGGGCATTTATGTAAAAGAAATCATGGATGAAAATTGTTTTAGAAGGGATTATAGTTTATAATTAATAATGGAATTATCAACATCATTTTAATTTTGCTATAAAAGAAATTCTACATAAATACAACCTCTTTATACCAGATAGTCTCGCTTTCCCCAGACGTGCAAAGTCTCGAGGGCGAGAGTCTGGGGAAAGCGAGACTATATACCAGAAGAAGCAGCTTACGACTCGTCATGATATATAAGGTGGTTGAGGGGTTGTTACCGGGGCTACCACCACAAAACTTTGTAAACAAAGCAAAACCAAGAAAGCAAATTAAATCAAAAACTTTCGGAGACTGTGTAAACACAAACATTCTTTCAAACCAGGTTAGAAACAACAGCAAGACTTAGTGCTTAAAAACAACTACAGCCAACACAAAACAGTACAAATCTTCATTCTTTGTGGACACCATAATCAAATGGAACCAGCTTGAAACTGTCGAGGCATTCAAGACCGCCCTCAACAGCCTGTGTCAATAAGACCGACACTATACCATAGCTCTCTCACCGTCGTAGAAAAGCCAGAATTGGTAGCTTCGACGCACTCGTACAGATACAGAATATATATAACAAGTTATACGCTTTATATGCATAAACACAGAAAATATGTCATCCAAAATGGAACAGTACGTGTCAAAAGTAGTTTGGACCGAAAGTATCTTATTAAACGGGCGTGTGATAAAGCTAATTATGCTTTATCTCACTTTCAATATAGTCACCACATGTATGTGATAAAGCACGCAAGAACACTGGCGCTTTCATGATGTTGCGGATACCGAGTTAAGGTGGCAGAGGACAGTTGTTGTTTTGTTTTTGTTTTTTTTATTTTCAACATGTGGGAAGGGGTATACATCTAAGTCAGGTTATGACAGGTTAATGAAAAATCATACTACCCTGCTTTCTTAATATTTGTATTTCATATTAGTGTAGTTATTAAATTAGGGCCCTAAATTAAATGTCATCCATACATGCAGGTGTTGCTGCACAAAACATGCCCTGAGCAGGTGGCCCCTTCTTGCTCCGATTTTCTGTCATTTGGGCTAAATCCGCACCACCCCCACACCACCTCAGTACCAAGCGAGGGGATGTAGGCGCCGTGCACAATCAAGAACCCTGTCTCACCTTCTTAAAAATCTACCTTTTATATGGGGCCATCCACCTTCCCTCTGAGCTACCTACCTTTTCCTGAACTAACAGTATATTTCATTTCATCAAATGTCCTCCATTTGCTGACACCAAGTCATTCAGAATTCTTATATCTTTAATTTTTCAACCCAATCGCTAAAAATCTCCATTTCCATGACTTTACATAGAATATTCATATCACCCTTCCAAAATAATATTGTGCTACGTGAAATTCCATAAGTTTTTCTGTTGATAAACTATATCAAATCTACGTGCCTTGCATTGAAATAATATCAATAAATTATACTGAAAATACTATCTATAAATACTATACTATATATCAAATCAACATCTTTTGCATTCAAAATACATGTACTATCAATAAATAGTATACAGCAAGTGTCGTATTATTACTTATTTTTCCTTATGGTATTTGTTAAATTATATGTATATAATGAAAGTTAAAATATGCAGAAAAAATATGGTATTTCTCATTAATTGATATGTATATAAAAATTGTGATAAGCTAAGCCGATCTATGCATATTCAACAGATTAGATATCAAAGTGGGGGTTGAGTAAACTATGTGGATGGGGGATTTCCTGAAACGCCTGAATGACTAGAAGAACATTAGATATGGCGTGATGTCATCGTATATAAAGTCGGCCGCCGGAAAAATCAATGAATGCTTAGACATATAGGGTTTTCACAATCTGACTAAAGTACAGACCTATATTATTATATATATATATAATAATATAGGTCTGTACTTTAGTCAGATTGGGGTTTTCAAATTTGTATTTTAAATTTAAGTCAGTTCCCAACAAGGAAACACATGAAGTGAGTCCTGGACAGGTAAGAATCTAAATACTACTGAAATAGTAAGTCTGTCTATGTAGGTCACACATACGGCAAACACAAAAGTTTGTAAAATATCTCAAAATCAGGTCGGGTCGCTTTATGTTTATGGATTTTCATATTTACGTACTAGTGCAGTGTTAGACGGTATGATTTGGTACGGGCCTGTTCTGTGTGTTGTATTGTTTAGAATCAGTTATTCTTTCTTGAATATTAAGTTTTATTCTGTTTACAGAAGCGTCTTCCTTGTTCCTAGTCAATATAGCGGTGTGCACAACCATTATAGATTAGGAACAACGATTTAAAAATATGCAGGCCTGGGCCTGAAATAACTGCAGCCTTCACTATATATATGTCTGTGTACGAATGTCAGCAAATTGGATTTATTGATTCAGAATGATGTATTTTTCATTTCAAGTTTCAAAATTTTATTTGGGGACATTGTACAATGTAACAGCTAGTATACAATGTCTTATTGTATCATTATCAAAGGACAGACTACCTATCTTCAACGTTTGTTAAATGTAAACACCAGAGTTTATCAAGTGTATACATACAAAGCATGAACAGATATTGCACGACGTTCATGTTGTTCACAATGTCATTTATCTGTAATTTACATTCACTGTGTTTTCTGCTTCTTTTCTATTGAAATCCATTACTTGTGATTTGCAATTATGAAGACTGCACAATTTGTTTTGATCTTATCCACCTGTGAATAATTACACATCCCACGAACTCCGCGACCTATTTTGCGTCATTGTTGAAAAATATGTTTTCTGGTTTATTGTTTACCTTTTATTTGAATTTATGATAATAAATAACATTTATCCATATTATGCAATGAATATTTTATGAATTAAGAGTTTGCTCTTCTTGGACTATTTCCCTTAATTTATTGTCGTTCAAATATGGAAATCAGTACTGACCAAATATGGAGACAAGTCAAGGTCGGATGATTACAATTACATTAAAATAAATTACAAATCAATAATATATATTTAACGTACCTTTGAGTATTTTTATTTTACAGAAATATATAGATATAAGTAATAAAATGCATTCTTTAGTTTGTTAAACGGAAGGTTAAGGTTGCAAAGATTGCAGAAAAAAATTGCATAACGCGGGTTATATGCATTTTTTCTGCAATGTTTGCGACCTTCATCTGAGTCATCTTCCGTTAAACAAACCTAGAGAATGTATTTTATTATTTACACAACAACAAAAAGCATCAGTTAACGTAACAAAAAACTTACTGTTGTCACCCGATAAACATCAAGTTCAAATAGATTGAGGATAAAATGACTTCATGATGACAATTAATGTCTTGTAATCTTTCATAGCACTATGCTATAATTATTGATAAGCTGAATGAAAGAAATAACACACGGATAAATCATGTGATATAAACCAACACCAGATCAATTCAATTCAGTTTAATTCACTCAAACCAACTATACATTTGTACATGAGGTACAATTTACAATTTGTAATTAGGCAATTTGTTAGAGGTACACTATGAATTATACTAGGGAAAAAACAATTTGCATATACACCGACATTTGCAAGCTGTTCAGTTCTGTTGGTGACCTATAATTCCCACCTCCTTCCCCTAATCACCATGTCATGAAGGATCCAAATCGGTGGTCAAATGGAGGTATTCGATTATACATGAAATAGTGTAGTAATGACAAGATTCTATTTGTAATCCACCTCTAAAACTTCATTGTTATTTCGGATTTCAAACATTTCGGTTGAGCATCACTGAAGAGACATGATTTGTCGAAATGCGCATCTGGTGCATCAAAATTGGTACCGTATAAGTTTTACATTATGACCCCTGGGTCGAGGCCTCTGCTGGTGGACTGTTAGTCCCCGAGGGTCTCTACAGCCTAGTAGCTAAATACTTCGTTACTAGCTTGAAAATACGGATGTATATTTAATTGCTGTTATAAAATTTAGAAATTCATTTCAAAATTAAAGATTATCTCCCTCACGATCCTTAGACGAATTTGACTCCACTTTTTTGGCACACTGCTTTTCCCTATCATAGCTCTAAAACTTCATTGTTATTTCGGTTGAGCATCACGGACGAGACATGATTTGTCGAAATGCGCATCTCTTGCATCAAAATTGGTAAAGTTTTACATCAGTAAGAGTCACACAGCATAAATAACGTGATGGACAGAGACATGCAAAATTAAAACAAGATAATGATGAATGCATGTCTTCAACAATATGAGTTTTCGTTTGTTGTCTGATGGTGAAAAACCCCGATAGATTAAATGAACGATAAACGATATATCTTGACGTACAATCAGGAAATGAAACTTCATTTTCAATCTCGCTTGATGCTGCATATCATTCTTTCACTCTACATTGATAATAACCTGTTTACATTGTTGGGATATACATTAATCTGAATAAAGCCAGAGCTCTATTTCGCACCTCGTAAATAGAGACAGATGGTGCCATGCATGTTAGTCTGACGAAAGTAGTTACTCTTGTCGTAGTAGTATATGCTAAAGTTAGCAAAGAGATGATCAGAAATCTACTATAATGTTCAGAAATCTACTATAATGTTCAGAAATCTACTATAATGATCAGAAATCTACTATAATGATCAGAAATCTACTATAATGATCAGAAATCTACTATAATGTTTTTAGCTCACTTGAGTTATAAGCTCAAGTGAGTTTTTCTTATCTTTTGTCCGTCTGTAAACTTTAAACATTTTTTACTTCTTCCTCATGGAAAACCACAGGACCAATTTCAACCAAATTTGTCATAAAGTGTCCATGGGTATTAAAAGGGGATTCAAAATGAAGGATATCATTCCTTTTAAAGGGGATATGATTAAGAAGTAGTGAAAACATGGTAGCATCTTTTAAAAATGATCTCAAGAACCACCGAACCAAAAAATACTAAACTTCAGTGAACGCTTCCTTAATGAGTGTAGATTCAAGATTGTTCAAATCTTGGCTCCTGGTAGTAGGATGGGGCCACAAAAGGGGATCAAAGGTTTGTATTGGAATACATAGGGAATTTAAAAAAAAATAATCTTTTTTTCAAGAGCAAGAGAGTGATGAATAGTCATACTGGTATGCAAGCATCATCGGAAGTGCAGATTAAAGTTTGTTAAATTTGTGTCTCTTGGGGTCGAGTGGGGCCACAACAGGATATCAAAGTTTTACATAAGAAAATATAGTAGAAAGTCTTCTTGTTATGAACAGCTAGGCTATGATTACTCATCCTCAGGTAGTACGGATTCTTTGTTGAAATCATTGGGATAGGGTATGGCAACCATAGGGGATCAAACATGGGAATATAGAAGAAAAACTATAAAACTCTTCTCCAATAGTAGTCATATCATCATACCTGATCAAATCATGGCACTGGAAGGGTATGATGGGTCCTCAATAAAAGATCAAAGGTATTTTTTTTTTATTGTTTTCATCATTTTCAACAAATACATATACACCTTTTACTCACACTCTCATACAGATTAAAGAAAGCATATAGACAATTACATGTATATTCTAGTACTTATTGTTAAAAAAAAAGAAGAAATGCTGTTGTCATTAATTGAAAAGATATTTCGATTTAGACCATTTCTTTTTGTAAAATATTTGTTCTGTAATTTTTCCTCCAAGATGTAGTAATCATATAAACATTTCAAAACATCATCAAAAACAATATATTGACATTCTTTCTTGAATATTGGAATATGTATCTCGTTACTAAGAGGATTATAAAGTTTAAAACCATGCGTTCTTTTTCTGGAAAACCAAAAATAACATTTTGTACACTAAATCCCATTCTTTTACCAGATTTTTGAAAAACCCAATCTGATAATTTTGTCCATAGTGTAGAGACAGAAGGACAATAAAAAAGATATGCTTAATTATTTCTGATTCTAGTGCACATATTGAACAAAGTGGAGAGTTCTTAATTTTTGACATATGTAGGAGTTTGTTAGTACCTAATATTCTATGAATGATTCTATAGTTGAACCATATCAGTCCTGAATCTTTTGTTACAGATTTGATGTTTGTTCATACATGTGTCCAATTTAAATCTAATTGCAAATTTAAATCATTAACCCAGTTGTTTTCACAGATAGGTCGATGGTGTGATTTTGATATTAAATAGTCAAATATTCCTAGCACCTTTTTGTATTTGCATAGAATTTTAATGAATTCAGGTTGATATGGTTGAAAAGTTGTATCATGTATAAGCAGTTTGATATTTGGCCATGAGTGCACAATAGCTTGTTTCAATCCCTCATATGTAGTAAATGGAATTTGAATTGAGTATTCATTTGTGATACTTTGGTAGCTGATAAAATTGCCTTGCTTATCTAATAAAGCATATATTATATGAAACCCCTTGTCATATAATTGCTTGCAAAATATGTATTTATTTTGAATCTTTATTTTACCATAGGGGTTCAAACAAAATATGAAAATCTTTCATTTCAAAACTTTCCTAAATTCTGCGAAGTAAAATAGAGTTTTTTTCCGGAAAGAGTTTCTAGTGGAATTTGCTTTTTGTTTACAGTAAATGACACCATTTTGTAATGTTACAACCAGTAATTTCAGAAAATAAGCTTATCCAGCTACATGTAGAATTAGTTGTAAAAAGTCTCCTAAACCAAGTTAGTTTGAGAGACTTGATAAATGTTTCTATGTTGGTCATTCTACACACACCATTTTCAAAATCTAATTCTAGTTTTTTTTTCTAGAAATTTTCTCCATTTTCTTCCCCCATATAAATTTGTAAAACTTAAATGGATTGGGCAGGGAGAAAAACCAACAAAATATTTCTTCAGCCTAGAAAAAAGAAATTATATGAATAAAACTGTAAACAAACTTATGCTCAGCAATGGTAATACTATTTTTTCACAGACAGATATTTGAGCAGAAATTGAGAAATTCTACAAAACTCTTTATTCTAGTTATGATAATAAATTACAAGATGTAAACATTGATACCATTATTGATATTAATGATGTTAGAATACTTGATGACAACATGTCAAAAACATTAGAGGGATATATAAACAATGAAGAAGCCCTTTTAACACTGTCATGGGGCAGGTTTGGGCCACGATACAGATGAAAGTTTTACATTAGGATATATGGGGACTTTGAAACCCTCCTTTTCTAAAACATCAGGACCATGGTTAGTATGCAACCATGTAGTGCAGATTCAAGTTTGTTTGAATCATGGTTTTTGTAGGTAGGATGGGGCAACAACTGGGAATCAAAATTATAGATGGGTACATATATATATATGATCCGGATATAGGGCTAACGGCAGGTGTGACCGGTCGACAGGGGATGTTTACTCCTCCTGGGCACCTGATTCCACCTCTGGTGTGTCCAGGGATCCGTGTTTGCCCAAATATCTATTTTGTATTGCTTATGGGAGTTATGAGATTGATCACTGTTCGTTGTCTTCGCCTTTCATATATATATATATATATATATATATATATATATATATATATGTCGTTAAGAATCTTCTTCTCAAGAACCCCTGGCCATGATTAATCATAATAATATACAAACATTCCCAAGTTGTATGGATAATTTTTTTCTTTTAAATTACTGGTATGAACCTATGGTAAGGGGGAGGCTAAAATACTGGTGATCAAATGTACTTATTAGTTATTATGATCCATCAATATAGGGAAGAAAACAATCTTCCCCCCACACAGCAAGGCCATGATAGTGATATCGATATTGAGGCCTATGTTGTGTGTACTACAGTTCAATTAATTCTATGATCCTTCGGGGCCAGGGTGGGGTAAAAGAACTGGGTTTAAAGTTTATCCTGGGAATAAAGAGGGTAAAAAATCTTTTTAAAAGCTTCTGAAGAATAGTATTACCAGGGTTACTATGGTGAGCGTTGTGTGCCTCTTGCAATATCTTTGCTTTGGACATTTGATCTCTCACCACATATTAACGTTTTAAATAAAAATATGCACCAATATTCAATTCAAAAATACTTTCCTAAAGGTTTTAGTAGAGGGATGGCTACCACTGAGAAAAATCCAGAAGGTGAAGAAAAATAGCTAAGGAATGAAGTCCGCGGATGTTAATGAAAATGTGGGATTTGGGCGGACCCAAGTGGATCCTTGGGACAGAATCCAGTTGGCCCTTATCGAGGAGATAGACTCTAATAGTGAAGTACGATACGAGATATTTAAACTATCTGGGTCCAAGATTCCATCAGCAGGCACAGTAAAGGTGAGAAAGTATTCCCTACCAGGATTTGTTAGAATCACTTAACTGTTTGCCACTGTGCAAGTATATTTTGGATGTTTTCAGAGGATTTTATTAAACACAAAAATGCCATTTTTTTTGGGTCATGTTCTACTAGTATTTCATTAAGTTTCTTCGTTATAGCATAACAAGTTAGTTAGATTGCATTATGTTGATAATTCACAGGATGGCGCAAGCTATCTCAAGGCTTTGGAAGAGCATTTCCAACATAATAAAGATGATGTTGTTCAGTTTTTGTATCACGTGACTGACGAATGTAGACTACACCTCGACCAAGGCACGACCTCAGTATCCTCCATTCTTAAGCAATACAAAGAAGGACGAAGGGAGAACGAGTTGGGAATGAAACAAATAGGCATCTCGCGGAAGTGTGAGCTTATTGGAAGAGAACAAGAGATACAAAGAACCCTGGGAAATATCCAAAGCAAGCAGTACAAAGGTGGTGCTTTTGGTAGTCTGATGCGATAGTTTAGAGCTAACCGTCTCTCTCTCTCTCTCTCTCTCTCTCTCTCTCTCTCTCTCTCTCTCTCTCTCTCTTTTATTATTATTATTATTTAATTATTTAGAGTTGACCCCCCCTCTCTCTGTGTGTGTTCTCACATATATATACTTTTTATAACTACATGTATTATGATCCGTGTATTGGTACTTATAAGCAGTGTTACACTCTAGGTGTGTGGATTTGTGGACTAGGCGGTATGGGTAAAACTAGCATGGCTGATGAAGTCTGTAGGAGGTTACTCGGAGAAACAGCCGCATGGAGGATCATCAAAGTGGAATTAAGGTAACATGTAGTAAAATTGAATGATAATGATAATAATAACCAATTTCAAACATATCTTTAAATATTCTATTCCATGCAGTGTAATGTTAACGTCATCTCTGCATGACTTTCCATCATTGTAGACTACGTAATGGCGGGTGTCCTATAGCAATCACTCTGTCTGTCTGTCCGTCCGTCAGCACTCTCTACGACACGTGATAATTCAAGTTTCCTGGAGAAGATATTCATAAATTTTATACTTGGAATAGACATAGGAAGACCAGTTTCGATTTTCAGATTTATCTATTTTGTCGTCACGGAGCTATAGGACTTGATTTTTTTTATTGCTGCAATAACTTGATATTTTCAATGAATTTAATTATTTAGATTTAAATTTAAATTTATTTAGATTATTTAAATTATTTAGATTTAAATGTTATTTTTCCATTTTTATTGTTTACAATGCTTAACTAAAGTATTTCTAATGGTCAACCAAAATTTGAATATCACTTCTAGAGTAACAAGCGAGATACAGCACCAGCAAACAATGCTCTTGCCATGTTTTGTGTACATTTAGATTGCTTAATAGAAAACAGCATGTAGATGTGCCAAACACTAGAACTATTTAAATGTGTTCAGAATTAACTTATAAATTGAATAAATCTGTTTTAAACGAAACTTTTACTAGTATATTTAAACAATGTAAACTAAAACATGGCACGACCCTTGTTTACATAACAAAGAATTGTGAGCTCTGTATCTTTCACATACCTTGACAACTAACACTCAAATTTTTGTTGACCATTAGAAATACCTTAGTTAAGCATTCTAAACATTACAAATGATACATATCATATTTGTACCTATCGGTCTTTTCAATGAATGAAAGAATTGAGGCGTGGATGGACATCTATAATTATCAAATATACAAATTTGTCAGTGATATTTGTCGTCTAGCGAAAGTGTAGTTTCCATTTTATTCATGCTTCTGAAAAGTTCCATAATAGGGGCGGATCCTGAAAATTTTCAAGGGGGTTACGACCCAAGTTATCACTTTTCCGCTCCAAAAGGGGGAGGGATTGAATACCCTAAAATGACAATACATATCTTTTTGTTAATTAAGTGTTCAGGCAGAGGAGAGGGGTTGAAATTTCCATGCCCCCGTTAGATCCGCCATTGCATAATAGCTAGGAAGATAGTGCATTGTGTCATATAATAGTTTGATTACTTCTAAAATAGGGAACAGAAATGCATACGAGATCTCGTGAGAAATGTACTTAACCTGATTGGGGAGTCAGTGGTGGTGTCACACAGGGAGGGGCTATCAGAAGGAGTCTTTGATTCATGCGTAGACGAAAAAACTGAAGAGGATAATTTCGTCGACTTGAAAGGAGACTCATGGAGACAACTTATGATTGAAAAATGCTGTGAAAGCTCAGGTGTACTATCATAAACATTTCTATCATAAGAACCATAACTTTAGCTCTTACGGTATGATCTTACACGTTATCACGATTATCAATAAAGCCTAATTCACTTTTGCCATGGCAGCCGTGAGGTCGATTTTCCGTGCGATTTTGGAGGCAACGACTTTTATGTTTATATTGTATGCGTCTATCGTGCCATTTGTAGCACGGGCTCTCGGGGAGAGGTCGGAACAAGCCCATAAGGTGGCTGTGCGGATATTGTTCGAATACCACGCGATTGTAAAATATTCTCCGTGCTATCTCCACAAGTCTCCCACAGGAATCGCATGAAGCCCGCATGGCTTCCGTAGAACCCCCCTATAATTTTTGTAGCCAACTATGTTCTCCGAAATTGTGCGTTTTCTGATCAGCTCACATCTTCCGCAAAATGTCGGTTCGAGGATTATGCAAAACGTTTTACGACATGTCTACGAGTTTACTTGTATCACTGTCAACTAAACCAAATCGTGGAAATCACGGAGCACGTGATACTTTACAAAAATTCTGCAACCGCCGTCTGCCATCGCATGCTAGCCACACTAAATGGAAGAAAGGCTCCGTAGGAGCATCGCAGGACAAATGTAAACTAGGCTTTTTTAAAGACACCAAGACCTAGAAAAAATATTCTTTAAAAAACCAGTGCGAAGGGACCAGTATCATTTGTTCGAATCATGTATTAAGATGCTGATTTCTGTTGTACTCTCTAAGATAAGACATATCTGTATATTTATATTGCATATCGCATTTTCCTCTATGAACCAACCAATTTCAGCGCGCGACACAATCCATTCACATTGACTATGAACGGATTATGAACTAGCTTAAAGCACGCGACTGAGAGAGCGTAATGATTTGAAAAAAATAGAACATCTGTTACAAAGATCTCGCAAGTCACATCTTTGGATTAAGATTGTAAACTTACGTGGATTATCATCCCAATCTTGCGGTCTCCTACCTCCAAAATACAGTGCACCTTGCAATATGTTGATAAGAGGCAGGATGAGACGAAATATGACGTCATGTCTATGTGTTGACGTACGTCACAATAACTACTGTGACAGAGGCTAGGAGTTCGTTTTATGCAACAAAATAGAAGCAATGTAAACAAACGGTGTTTTAGTAAATGAATATAATTATAAAAAATGAACATCACTTTTGAGCTGTTCATGGTCAATATGAACGGATTTGGATTTGAGGCAAATTCTCTGTGAATCGCTAACGCGATTCACAGAATTTGCCTCAAATCCAAATCCGTTCATACTGACCATGAACAGCTCAAAAGTGATGTTCATTTCTTAAATGTAGTAAACTGAGTAGGTAATATATTTCGAAGGGAAAAGTTTTAAAACAAACAATAACTGTTTTCAGGCGAAAATAAAGTGCTTTTTTTGGACAACATTGATGGTCTCTTAGCGAATGATGCGCCCGAGTTTAGTGATTTCCTGCACCAAGTAGTGAAGAAACTTAGTGACGCTGAAGAGGACCCATGTCACCGAGGAAAGGTGCCGAAAATTTGCAAACACACATTTCTGTATATAGGTTTGAGAATATGTTTAACCTTCGGGAAAGGTGCGAACTGGTGGATTTCTGGCATAGTGTACAATATGTTTTGCCCGATTGTATTGCAATCTTTTTAACGGAATCAACATTGTCAAGAAAAACTTGCTTATTTCAAAATATGTAGAATATCATTTCATTATAGCCCCCGCGAACGAAGTTCAGGGGGGTATATAGGAATCAATCTGTCCGTCTGTCTGTCCGTCTGTCTGTCTGTGCAGATTCGTGTCCGCACCATAACTTCTTTGTTCTTTGACATAGGCATACCATATTTGGCACACAGGTGGATCACCATGAGACGATGTGTCGAGTACCTTCATGACCTGTATATGACCTTGACCCTTGACCTCAAGGTCAAAATTAAAGTTTTTTTTACAATGGATTCGTGTCCGGGCCATAACTTCTTTCTTCTTTGTCATAGGCATACCATATTTGACACATGAGTGTATCACCATGAGACGATGTGTCGGGTACCTTCATGACCTATATATGAATTTGACCTCAAGGTCAAAATTAAAGGTTTTTACAATGGATTCGTGTCAGGGCCATGACTTCTTTGTTCTTTGACATAGGCATACCATATTTGACACATGACTGTATCACCATGAGACGATGTGTCGGGTACCTTCATGACCTCTATATGACCTTCAACTTTGACCTCAAGGTCAAAATTGATAATAGGGTTTTGACATAGTCCTACCATAAGACATGGGTGTATCACCATGATACTATGTGTCTTGTACATTCATGACCTCTTTATGACCTTGACCTTTGATCTCAAGGTCAAAATTATAGGTTTATACCATGGATTTGTGTTCGGACTATATCTTCCATTTTCTTCTACAAAGGCATAGCATATTTTTACACTCAGGAAAGAGGTAATTTATACCTATTAACAACACCCTTTGGGAGATTGGGGTAAGCGGGGGGTATTCTTAGTGAGCATTGCTCACAGTACCTCTTGTTTAAAGTTTGTTTCTTTGTCTTACATCCCTTCGAGAATTTTTCACTCATACTGAGACCTCATCAGCTGTAATTGAAGTACCACGCTTAGCCTCAAGGTCGTAGCAGTGGCAGGACCTCGAATTTTTGTCAGCTCAAGTGAATTTTTCTGGTTAAATTTTGTCATGCGCATGTTGTCATTGTCTTTGTCGTCGCTGTTAACTTTTCTCATTTTCATCTTCTTCTGGCTCAATTTTAATCAAACTTGGCACAAATTACCCTTGGTTGAAGAGGATTCAAGTTTGCCTACATGGAGGGTCACCCCTTCCCATCAAGGGGAGCTGATAAAAAAGAAGACAAAAAACAGGATGGGGTCATTAAAACAATTTCTTCTCAAAAACCACTTTGCCAGAAAAATTGAAATCTACAAGAAAGGTTCCTTACATAGTGCATTCAAATTTGCTCAAATGATACCTCCCCCCTAGGGTAAGGTGAGGCCATAATAGGGGATCAAAAGTTTACTTAGGAAAAATCTTTAAAAATTCTATTCTCAATAACAACAGGGTAATGATTACTCATATTGATATGCAAGCATCCCCAGGTAGTTCAAATTCAAATTATGGTCCCCAGGGGTAGGGTGTGGCTAGAATAGTGGATAAAAGTTTTACTTGGGAAGATATAGGGGAAATCTTTAAATAAAACGTCTTCTCACCGATAGGGTCATGATTATGCAAGTATCCCTAGGTGGGTCAGATTCAAGTTTGTTTAAATTGTGGCCCCTGAAAGTAGGAAAGGGCCATGATAGGGGTCAAAGTTTTACATGGGAATGTATAGAAAAAAATCGTCTCAACAACAGCAGGGGCATGATTAGTCATACAAGCATCCACAGGTAATACATATTTAAGTTTGTTCAACTCATGACACCCAAGGGGTGGGGTGTAGGTTCACAACAGGGGATCAAAGCTTTATATGAGAATATATAGGAATTTTTTTTAAAAGCAAGACCGTGATTAGTCATATTGGTATGCAAGCATCTTCTGGTAGTGCAAATTCAAAATTGTTCAATTCATTGACCTCGGCGGTAGGGTGGGAGTCCCGTGGGACCATAATAGGAGATCAAAGATTTATATGGGAATTTTATATACAGGGAATTGATAAAAGTAACAAGGCCACACTAAATCATATCAAAATACAAATGTTCTGAATTTGTAAATGTTGAGCGTTTGGTGAAGGAGCATTTCTTACCTATCTCTCCCCCCCCCTCCCCCCCCCCCCCCCCCCCCCCCCCCCGCTTTTAGTGAATAGCGAAATTGGGTCTGTCTGTCCATCCATCTATATGTCAGTCTGTGTCATTCTGTATGTCTGTCACGCTTTTGATTCCAGATTGTAACTCGAAAAGTCCTTCAGCTTTTGCAATGCAATTTCATACAATGATAGAAACTCCCTATGACTTGAAGAAGACACTTATTAATTTTGAGGACAAAAGGTCAAAAACCCAGGTCAGATATTCATATAGTACATCAAATAGTTTCTAGATGATAACTTTAGTCTTCTCTAAGCTTGAACAGTGACACTCAATGTCATGGCTCTCTGTAACATAAGAAATACCTCAACTGAAATGTCAAGGTCACAATTCGTATGAGTTGTTGGATAGTTTTGTACTGTGAAACTATCCCACTTCCTTACAATCTGTGTTCACTTTTAAAAGCAGGGATTTATGTTTTTAAAAGAATAATAATAAAGTTTAAACATAAAATAAAAATATAAGCATGCCAAGAGACATTGTAATCAAATTGATGAAAGTTGATGAAGTAGTTAAAATAAGCTTACACACTGGAAATCTCTCTCTCTCTCTCTCTCTCTCTCTCTCTCTCTCTCTCTCTCTCTCTCTCTCTCTCTCTCTCTCTTCTTCTTCTTCTTCTTCTTCTTCTTCTTCTGTATTTTGGTTAGTTATTCCACTCACTTATCCTGTTCTTAAGCGGGGGACATATATTCCCTGAATTAGTTAGCTTGTTACGTCTTGGGTTTGATGCGGTTAAGGTATGACTTATGACGTTCCGGTCACGAAGCGAACTCTGACTACCGACCCACTGCGAGCAATCATTTCATTTAAACGTGTCATGTTTCCAATGACACCCCAAAACCTCTTCAATATTCATCACTTTTTCAAATTACACTTTATAAAGATACTAGTTAATGCGGGTGGCGGCTCAGTGACTGCTCTTTCACTAAACACTCGCATTTAAAAATGAGAGTCACAGGTCTTTTGGATGGGAATAATAGAATCCTTCATTAGTACGAGTGTGGGATAGGGAAATTCCACCGAGGGGACAAGATTCGCAGTCTAGGACGAGGCTTTGCCGAGTCCTAGACAGCGAATCTTGTTCCAGAGGTGGAATTTCCCTATCCCACACGAGTTAATAATGAAGGATTATTTTTCTCACATTTTACCTACAGTTTAGTGCATAAATTTAGGAGCTTTGAGAAAATTCTAAATTATCAAAATCCTCATTTGAACTTCGATGCAAAAACTAATTAGATAGGCAGAAAGAGAATACCCGAAAATGGTTTACACTGTAAGTGTAAACTAAAAAAAACTAAGGATGTTCACCAGAAAGCTATATACATTAAAATTTAAAGATAACAATGCAACATATTTTTGCTTCATCGTGTACCGTAAATCTTCACCGTGTAACGTAAATCATAGAAAATATATTACGTCACAATCAAATGACGTCGCAGCAGTGTGAGACAGAAAATTCTCACATTATCACCAGTGTGAGATCGACTTTACCCATGTGAGACAGCCATGTGAGATTTTTCTGTCTCACACTGCTGCGACGTCATTTGATTGTGACGTCATATATTTTCTATGATTTACGTTACACGGTGAAGATTTACGTTACACGGTGAAGTAAAATTATTTTGCTTTGTTATCTTTAAATTTTAATGTGTATAGCTTTCTGTTGGACAACCTTGGGTTTTTTAGTTTACACTTACAGTGTAAACCATTTTCGAGTATGCTCTTTCTGTCTATCTAATTAATTTTTGCATCGAAGTTGAAATGAGGATTTTGATAATTTAGAATTTTCTCAAAGCTCCCAAATTTATGCACTAAACTGTAGGTAAAATGTGAGAAAAATAATCCTTCATTATTTACTCGTGAGGGATAGGGAAATTCCACCTCTGGAACAAGATTCGCTGTCTAGGACTCGGCAAAGCCTCGTCCTAGACTGCGAATCTTGTCCCCTCGGTGGAATTTCCCTATCCCACACTCGTACTAATGAAGGATTCTATTAATCTCACATGGGTAAAGTTTATCTCACACTGGTGATAATGTGAGAATATAAAGTCCCATGCCACTGCAGGCTTTGAGCTATCATCACTTGTACGGCCCTAAGCGCCATGCATAGGGCTAAATTTGGGGCTCTTCACCTACAGCTGGTGACATCTCGATTTAAGTGGAAACAATCTTGAAGGAACATCAAGCAAACAAAAACCAAAATCTTGAATTTAGGTTCGCCTTGTTTATTTCAGACACGAATTTTAATCACGTGTCGTCAAAGCTTTCTCTCTATCGGAAAGATCAGGGGATTGACAGATGCTTTTGTGGAAATCTGTCTTAAAGAGCTTACTGGACAACAAGCATCGACACTCTTCAAACGGGAGTTAGAGCGGCAATCTATATCATACGTATGTAATTTTCCTGATAAAATCACATTGTTATATCAAGTTCCTTTAGTTATTTTCTATCGTACATACATGTATATATTAATGTTTTATGTTTTCATTTCTAACCTATAATTCATTACCTACTATGTTTGAATTAACCTTGGAAGTCGGCCTAAACAGCATTTTCGCCGTTTAAGCACCGATTTTGACATAAATTTTGGCTTTTAAGTCCTTCAAAGCAGGTTACAATTTACAATAGTATTTGTCAGGGGCACCTCTGTCTTGGGGTCGAAACTCACGAAAAACCAACAAATACTTGGAGGATTATTTTTTTGTTTTGAAAACCTGTTTCTTATTACACGGGTAATGCTTGTGCTTAGAATACCCCAGACAGCTGCACCACTGGCATTATATGCTGTAATTATTTTTGCCATGATTAAAATCCTCCTCACGCCACGCAATTCTATATTTTGATTTCGCATTTTCAACAGTTTTTTTTAATATCTTATATAATTATGTGCATATTTTCCTTGCCAGAAATAAATATCTTCTCAAGTAAATGTATGTCAAATAGGGAGTTAGCCCGAACGTAAATTTTAAGATCGGATATACATGTAAACCTATAAAATATGAAATATTATATAGAGCTCAAAATACATAAACAATACATGCATGGTGCTAGTACATCACTGTAAGAGGTCTATTAAAAGTTTACGCCTATGTCCATACACTGAAGGCATTGAAAAACAATCAATTACATTTTCTCAGCCTTATGTGACAAATGGGTGAGTTTTATTTTGTAAGACTGAAACCAGCTCCGTTTTTTACTTCCTTTTTTAAAACCCAGAATTGTTCCTTGTTTTGAAAAAAGAAATAGTATTTGTTGACGGTTATTATTATCGTTTTTTATTGATGTAGTGTCATTCTTTTTTTATACATAGAACGAGAAGGACTTGCAGACTCTGGCATCCCTTTGTGGATGTTGTCCATTGGCCGTCCTTTCAGTCAGCGGTCTATTTAAAGACATCACTCCGTCAGAATTGATATCGATATTCCAACTCTGCAAAAGTACTGCAATGCAGAAAGATATTCTAGGGGTGGAAACATGTTTTCGTGAATCGTTTTCAAGGCTGGAAGAACGATACAAGCGCATCCTGATGCAAATGTCGGTATTTCGTACCGCAAAGTTTGACATTGATGCTGCGGCGTTTGTTTGTGGAAGGAACGTAAATTCAGGAAAAGCACAGATGAAGCTTGAAGTTGTGTTTTTGAAAAATCGACATTTTTTAGAATTATCATATGACAATTTTTTCGAACTTGAGCCAAGTGAAAAAATCACACAAACACAGTCAGGAAAAGAATCACATTCATCGAAGTCTTACTATATCCATCCCTTGGTTTATCAATTTTTGAGGACTCAGGAGGAGCAGTATAAAAACATTGTTACCGATGCAAGTGCAAGATATGTCGAGCATATCAACAGGATTCTGTCAAGAGCAGCGAAATTGCCCTCTGTCGATTCCATGAAAACAATCGCCAAATTTGAATCTCATTTCAGTACTCTCTGTGAGTATGTAATACAATATCATTTAAACCCCAGATCAACCACCATCAATGTCGCCAATACAACGAGCGTATTAAACACTGAATGGTTATTGGATTTGATACTGGACACAACGCGTCGATGTCAGTACTATAAACAGATGATCGACCAAGCTATAGAAGAAAACAATGTTTTGGATATTCTTTATTATAAAACCTGTTTAGGTAAACTTTATTTTGAAAACGATAGACATGAAAAGTGTGATAGAATTTTGACTGATATAGAAGATGTAGTGGTTAAACATGAGAAACTTTCAAAAGAACTTGAGTATATGAAACGCAAACAAAACCCCAAAGATGTTCCCTGTGCGCTGGTCCTTGGTTGTTATTGGACAATGCAGGCTCGATATCTCAATAGACTGGAGAAATATGGCGAAGCCAAGGACTATCTTGTAATAGCATTACATGCTTTTAAGAAAAAAGGGAATGGTTGTTGGTCACAAATTTCAAGTATTTACAATTTGTTGGGAGTTATTTCACATAATTTAAAAGAATACGAAACGGCAAAACAATGGCACATGCAAGCTTTGAATTTCGTGAATGATAAGCCTGATGCTTTTATCGACAAAGGCATTTTTCTGACTAATATAGGAACGGCACTGTTGAATCAATGGCAACAGAATAAGCAATCTGATGATTTACTACAAGATGCGGAACGGAATTACAATCGCGCTTTGGAACTGGAATTGACAAAGGCTGAGAAAAGAGCGAAAATTTTGACACAGAGAGGAAAACTTTATCTCAGACAACAAAAATTCGATGCTGCTCAAAGGGATTTTCAAGATAGCTTAGATATATGGAAAGACATTGTAAATCCACCCCACATAAATTTGATTTCAGCATATCATGACATAAGTTCACTCTTCATAAGGAAAGACGCACACTTGAAATTAGGAGGCGGTAAGTTTCAGCGCACAGTTTTGTTAAATCACAGCTATTTATTTATGTTTTACACGCGTATTGTTAATTTTTTCGACTATTCCTTTCATTGTATGTATCTAATTTCTTCTCTATTCTTTGCTTGACTAGAGTCAGGATCTGTACCCTCCATTGTCCAGGCATATAACAACTACAAAGAAATCCAAAGACAAATAGAAGAAGGAGGTCTCTTTAACTGGCATAGCAATAACAATCTTTATGCCCACATTGTTAAGAATCACAAGATTGTTTTGAAACGGCTCAATAGGAATAAGCGTGAAATTGAGCAAGTGATCGAGTTCTACAGGGTAAGTGTCTAGATTGACCTAATGATGTTGGTAACGAATCGGATTTCCATTCTAACACTAAAGGTCTAAGTCCTGTATGTGTATCGTTTTATATCTCATTCAAGAAACCTTTCATACATTACCAACTTTCGATAAATTTTCACACGTTGTAGGGTGTCGCATGTCAAGGATCACAACCCTCTTGACACGCAAAAGATCGTTTCCCTGATGTTCGAAAAAGAGTAGGCTCACTGGGGGCCGTCAGGGAAACTCAAACACTCACAACCAAACATCATTCAATTAAGTAACCGCCGTAAAATATGGCCAAAACGGCGTAAAACCAAATCGATCAATCACAAATTTTGACATAATTATGCATGACGCTCAAGGCCATAGCAGTGCGCGTTCTTATCGTGCTTACACCCATCATGACACAGGACATCTGTTTTATAGTCATATCCAAAAGACTCGTGACTTTCACTTGTAATATCACGCGCTTTTCCATAGAAATGTTAAGTCGAGACTGGGCCTCCTGGGTGCGAAGTGAGGGTAATTAAACTGTGAAATCAACGAAACCCTGTATATCAGCAAACTCTGGATAATTGATAACTACTAGTTTTGTATGATATTTGATACAATCCCCGTTAATAAGATATATGACATGGTTATAATTGTTATTTATATTAGTTATGATTGAGTAAACAGTCACATTTATTTCTCTCATTATTGTTTGGAAAATAGGATTTTGAGGCTGGGAAATTAAACAGGAAAATTCTTCACAGAAGACGTGTTGATCTAGACGATGAACATTCCTTAACGCCGTCACAGTCGCACGATGAAAGCATCGAGTCGGGAAGTGAAGGTTCGGATTCTCATTCAAGACACTCCGAAACCTCTTTTCTCAGTGTAACATCAGATGAAGACTCCGTGATGACGAAGAATTATGATGCCAAAACAGAAAAATTGGAAAAAGTCATTCCAACGCACAATGACGCAGACAGTGCTCGGGTAGAACGATTCGATAGTGGTATTGGAGATTCCATCACTAGTTACACGTCCTCAACATCTGACTCTCACACTAAAGCTCTCCTCTTGTCCATAGCATCCGGCTCGTTTGAGGAAGAGGTATTTTCTCCTTGTGAAAACGGTGACAAAAGTGTTAATAATTTACTCAGAAAAAGGAGAAATTCAGATAGATACCAAACATGCACATTAAAGAGGCAAAGAAGTATTGGCGAAGATTATCTGCGCTGTAGTCCCAATAATGCATTTTAGACCCTGGATATCATACCACAGCTATTAGAATTGATAGTCTGAAATATATGATTAACTTTTAAAAGATCATTCCCAGAGCTCATATATTCAATTGTTTGCTTATTTGTTCGATGTCTCTCTGAGAAAATTGTACTCGTATCGAAACGTCACCGCCAACTGTAGGTGCATATAATGAGATGAGACTTCATTAATCAGCCTTTGAAATGAATTAAAAAAATCATGCACAAACAGTACATCAGGTGATCTAATGCATATTTACACTTCGTTAGGATATTTTGTTATCGTAGTTTGGAATTTGTAATAGATACATAACTCGTTCATTGTAACACCTAAAAATCATCACTCCATCTGACATTTGTAATTCACAATTATTAGAGTGTGTATATTCCTTACAGTGTTTAATAGGAATGTGTAGGTTGAAATGTTCATATGTGAAATTCGCTAATTCTTGATGGAAAAAATTAAATGTATATAGATAGTTTGAATTTGTATTCCTTTTAAAATATTGTGCACGATTTGTGTAAAGTGTATAGCGAAATCGATGAAATATGCAGCGCTTAGTTGGTTAGTTGTATCTTGAGAATCTTTCACTCATATAGAGGTGAAGATAATGAACAGTGATCAATCTCTTAACTCTATAAAGGAATATAAATTAAATAGAAAGTTGGGTAAATACGGACCCCATGATATACCAGACGTGGGATCAGGTGCCTAGGAGGAGTAAACATCCTCTGTCGACCGGTCACACCCGCCATGAGCCCCATATCTTGACCAGGTAAACGGAGTTATCCGTAGTCAAAATCAGTGTGCCCCGAACGGTCTAACAATCGGTATGAAACACGTCATACAGCATTTGACCCAATGATAAGTTGTATTGGCAAACTAGATCGTTATAACGATCATATAATTTGCTAAATGCTGACTTTAAACGAGACTGTTGAAACCCCTGTACCATCAACTTGTTTGTTAGTAGCTTGCCTCGATTTAAAAACTGATCATACGCAGAACAAGCTCTTTCGTATCGAATCAATTGAGAGATATAAACACCATATGCAGGTGACAATGGAGTATTGCTATATTAATATGGGAAGTTGACGATGGCGAAGCTGAAATCATCCCGTTTGTCAATATGTTAGTTTGCTGTTCATATCTACTTTCAATAAAATATCTAAGTATGAAGCAGAAGTGGACGTCTCTGTGGTGTCCTTTATATCGAATGAACGTATCGACGTATGAATGAAAATAGATAAAACGTCGTCGATATATCTAAATGTCAAATTGAAGGCCACAACAAGATATTATTTCTTCTCACGTAGAAGTTTTTGAATAAATTCTGCTTCATATGAATATAAAAACAGGTGAGCTTACAAAGGAGCACAATTCTTGCTCATGGGAATTTCAACAGGCTGTTGGAAGACCTGATCACCAAAGATCACGAAAATATTGTCAATGAGGAACTCAAGCATATTTTTTATTTCAACTTCAGAATACTTGTGCGTGGAATCATAGTTGAGTTTAACAAAGTAATTTTTTGGGAAACTGATCACTAGATATGAATATTTCCGTTTTCCATTTTTGTTGACGAAGGAACTGTCTATGATGTCAAAACGTCTAGTCTTTAATTTATCGTGAGGATTAGTCGTATAAAGTGTTGAAAAGTAATAGGTTTTGATATTGTTGATCTGAGAAAAGTTTTACGATTTCAAGTTAACTAAAATGTAGAATTTTTTAGAATCCACATTTGATTTACACAACTTCTGACATATGTAGTCGCACAGTAAGTTTGAAGTTTCTCCTTCACAGCTGTTAATATTTTCGTGAGGAGGAAAGATAGGGGCTTGGTAAAGCACTTACAAAAGACATAACTCGACATTTATATAGTACGGAAGCCTGCTGAGGCCAATAAATAGAAAGAACATTATTTTATTGCGTTTAATCGCAAAACACAAAACTGTGCATTATTTAATATATGAAAAAATATTAAAAAATAACAAAGAACAAATTCTAATTTTTGTAATACTGTTAACAAATGTATTCGTTGCATTATTTCATAATCGATTAATGTTAACGTCGGATTACGTCAATTTTAGCACACTCGAAAGACACTGGTATTCGAACTTGAATTAACAAAGTTAATAACGCGTGTGACCACCATTTGCATTCACGCATGCTTGACAACGGCGCCTCATCGGTGCCACTAAAGCGTTCAGAAATGCTTGAGGATTGCTGTTCCATATGTTGGTTAAAGCCTGGCCTAAATCAGCCAATGTCACGGGCTGATTAGGTAAATGGCATAGACGTTCCATTTCATCCCAGACGTGCTCGATCGGCGATAAATCGGGAGAAACAGCTTACCAAGGCAAGCCATCGACATTCTGTTGAACAAAAAAGTCCCTGACTACACGTGCAACATGTGGCCTTGCGTTGTCTTGCTTCGGAGTGATGTGATTTTACTGTCTCTGTATGAAGGGTATCACATGGCGCTGAATAATTTCGTCTCGATAGCGTACGCCGGTGAGATTTCCATTGACAATTTGTAGAGGAGTCCTTCCACGTGCTGTTATTCCACCCCACGCCATAACGCTACCTCAACGGAATTGTCGACGTTGCACAACACAGGCGTCCTGGTACCGCTCACCAACGCGACGATACACTCTAGAATGGTATTTGCTATTCAAATGAAATCCGGATTCATCAGTGAACAGAATATTGGCCCAGTCCTGTATTCTGAATCACAGATGTCGTCTTCATCACGCTACTCTAGCGATACGATGACGTTGAAGCAGTATTGGGCGCACCACTGGACGTCTTGGTCTGATGTTGTGCTCGCGCATACGATTACGCACAGTTCTTGGACTGATTGGTCGAAGTCCAGGAATGCTACGAGCAGTCAAACTTGCTGTCTGGAAACGATTTCTCAGGTGTACAAGTCTAATGTGGTTGTCCTGTCGACGCGACGTCACACGAGGACGCCCAGAACGTGGTCAATCCCGAGTGTTACCAGATTGTTGGAAATGTTTCCATAATGACTGGTTGGTGTTCCGATGAACTCCAAAGTGTCTTGCTACGATAGTTTTTGCCATTCTAGCTTGAAGCATCCCAACAACACGATTACGTTGGTTTGCGCGGAATCGTGACATGACAGAAAGGTACAATTTGTCAAATGTGCTTTCCTTAACGAATAGTGTCCAAACAAACCTTTTACACTTCTTACTCCAAACAATATTGGCCAGTAAAACTCGTGTGTACGAACACTTCAATAAACAACATGTGTTCACTGAGCATGAAAAAGTCAGTGCATCTGAGTCGGGTACTATCTGATATTGTTTAAAAACATCACCTTTATCGATTGTTTAGATTTTATAAATGTAAACAATAGATATAGAAAAATTATACTAAATTTTAGAATGCACAGTTTCTTTTATCGGCTAGTATATAAACAATAAATATAGAAAAATCATACTAAATTTTATAATGCACAGTTTCTTTTCCCCACTAGTATACTAACATGTATCTGCATAAATTACTTTTAATCATTTAGCTTACCTTTGTTTGCGCAAGAGTGACTGTGCATTGCATGGCTACGGAGGATTTGTTTTATGATGAGGTATTTCCGTTATTTTCTTATAGATAAGATAGTTTTTATTTCCTCCAAGGTAATGGAGAGTTTTGAGTAATTGACAACTAGAAGATTATACAATTGAATATGAACAGGAACAAACAAACATAATTATTTATGTACAAAGTTACATTTTACGACAATCAAACATAAAGTGATTTTTCAATTTAAAAACGTAATTTGAAACAATTTGAATTACTTTTTTCTATTTATCACGAGACAGATTTCCAAAGCTATCATCATTGATACATCCCAAAAGAGAAAGATATTGTGTTTCAATACTTTGGCTCTCAAAATTAACATATTCTTCAAGGTCTAACAGATCCAATATATTTTCTAGTAAATGTCCTCTTTCTGATAAAACATTGAAGCAACTAAGCATTACATGCATGTTATAATTTGAAACATTTTTATCACACAAAATACATTCTTTTGAAACTATTTTCGTAGAAACAAGTTGTAAGAGACGATTAATAGACCGTCGTTGACCAGGATGTTCATTAAGGATACGCCAGATATGACTTGGTCTTAATTTACAATGAATTTTCATAAACAACGACATATGTTGACATTGTGATATTGCTTTATACCATTTTTGTTTTTATTTTTATACTAGTAATACACTTTTAAAAACTAATTTTGAAAATATTGTTTATCAAAAACAATATCAGCATGGTCAGAAAATACATTAGACATTTCGTATTTTGTCAGATTAACAGTAATAATTTTTGTCACGAGAAACTTTTCAGCAACACAAACATTGGAAATAAATCTATACACTTTATTGTGAGTAGAGTTTTGGATCTGCTCTATGCAGTCTACCGAAAAACGACATTGATCACTTTTACATGGATTGTAATGAAGTCTCCATTTGTATGCATAACGTTCTACAATAACTTCCAAGAGAGTGAGGCGAATTACTCAGCAAAACAGCGTCCACTGCTAACAGTATATCACCCAACAATAACCCATAGTTGTTTTTTTTTTCAAAGTGTCACAATATGTCCGCCTACTTTTTGAACGAGCTATTACAATATGTCCACCTATATAAGAATTTGATTACTATAAAACGTCGGTGAAAAAGACAAAATATTTCGATTTCTATCTGTACAAAAGACATAATTTGACATTTATATAGTACGGAAGATAAATGATTATTAGTAATTATGCAGATACATGTTGCTATACTAGGGACACCTGTTTAGGCCAGTACATAGAAAGAACTTTCTTTTATTGCGTTTAAACGTAATAATTATTGCGTTTAATCACATAAGATTGCGTTTAAACGCAATCATTTTTGTTTTGCGATTAAAAGCAATGAAATAATGTTCTTTCTATGTATTGAACCTCAACAGGCGTCCGTAATATAGTAGCAGGTATCTGCATATATTACTTTTAATCATTTAGCTTATGTTTGTGTAACAGGGTGTTGATTGCAAATAGTAATGATGACCAACCCCTGTTGAGGTTCGGAACAAGGGTTTATTCAGCAAAGTATATATTTAAGGTTTATAAAGTTGTTTGAAAAGCCCTGTAACAATTGTATAAAAATAATCAAACATATGTATCAATAAAAAAGAATACAATATCAATTTTACAGACTAATTGATATACAATTAATGGTAGTAATACTTACATACTTCAAGGGAGATAACTTTGTCTTACACAAAGTGCTATACATGTAACATTAAATACACAAATGCATCTCCCAATATTTATTCATGCCTATGGATGAAATCTTTACTGTACACTTATGCTTATCATAATATTAACATTACAGTTATTATTTTGATATAAAATCTACGCCATGAGAAATATTTAAGTCAGTAACTCAAAATACTCAAGCATGCCATTCTATGGGAATAGGCCAATATATACAATGGTGAACTGCCAATGTGATAAATAGATGTCACCATATAAAGTTCAAACCTGCAAGTTAATCAAATAACTTACAACTTGCTGCAAATGCAATTATCATAAAAACATTGCAATCAATTAAGATACATCATAGTGAGACAATTGAAGTACATGTATCTACCCTTTATAGTTAAATTAAATGATTCTCTCTCACTATACTGCTCAAGTTAAAGGAAGATGCAAAAAACTTAGCCCTACGTGGAAAGGATCAGGATTAATTGTGGGAAAATCGAGCAGTTTCCTACGTAAAATCAAGTTGCGTGGTAACATAACTACCATGAACCACGACAGGCTTAAGTTATTCTGTGACACAAATGTACCCCAGTGGATTCAGAGGCAACAGGGAGAGCTTAGAGATTCAGGTCAGCTCTCTGATGTCTCTGACTCAGATAAATACCGTATTTGTAGGGGTACTGATACAGGGACTTTTATGATGAATGTAGATAATGGTTTCATGGTTCCTGTATCAAAGTCACAGCAGAAATGGCTAAGCATATTGATATCTATGAGTGTCCACATTGTATAGATTAGTGTTGAAGTGTTTTATTTTTATGCATTCGGTAGAATCCATGAATGAAAGTTGTTTTTATGTTGTTAATTTTCAGGGTTTTTGGAATATTGTAAGACACACTCCTCCCAATCATACATTCATGATCCAAAGTCAGGAATAGTTTCATGTTTATTATTAAGTGATATGATATCTATTGTCTAAATATTTTGAAGGACAGGTGATTTCTGTAATATTTCAGTTGTGGTATTTACAGCCTTAAGTGAAATGAAGGACATTGTGATAATTGTAATCTTTCAGTTGATATTTAAAGCCTCCTCAGTGAGGAAAGGGACATTGTTATAAGAGTAATATATCAATTGTAATAGTGCGTAGTACTCTTTCTTTGATATGGCTAAACCAAGTGAGTCTAAAAAGGAAGAAACTAAACAGATGTTGAACCACAATGGAGAGCTATTATGGAAGCTAGCCTACTTGGACATTCCTCTAGAGCTTTTGGATTCTCATATTCTAGGTCAATATTGGATAGCCAAATCGTTCAACAGAAATCGTTGGATACATGAGTTGCGACAAGAAGCAACGGTGATATACAGTGTATGAGGATCGCTGGATTGATCAACACCTACCAACTCAATCAGGTCGACACACACAAAAAAAAAGACTAACAGAAAAACAGCTCGTCTTCAACGCATACTGTTGCAGAAAGTAATACGGGAATGTGTCAGGATGTTAGGACAAAAATGGGGATGGATCTTCCTGTCCGGCGAGAAACAATCTGTCAAAATATACCTCACCGGGAGTTACCTGTATCTGGAGGTGGTATTACGGACATTTCAGAACCCTTAACTGCTACTGAAGTACCCTAGGATTTGGTGAATATTCCAGAAAGTAATGACACTATACCTTTGGTAGAGACTTCGAGCTTTACAGAAGGAGAGGTAAATCAAGATGTCGTGACTGGTCATAAATTCAAGCCGACTCCAATATAGACACAGGGCTTTACAGAAGGAGTGGAAAACCAGAGTTAAATTATAAGCTGTGAGGCAGCTGTTGTCCCTCAGGTTGTACAGATATCTGTAGACAGCTCTGAGTATGAATCACTCTTAGCCGAGAGCGACGTCACGACAAACCTATAACATCACGGAAGCGAAAAATAGAACTGCTGACCGCACTGTTACTACTCGTAGAAGAATTAGTTCTACAGATGCATGTCTGATTACTCGGAAACCGGGAAACATTGACCATCAAGTCCCTAAAAACGTTTTCGATTTGCGGGTTACCGTGCCTGTTGTGCCATCAGGGAGGTCGGATTTGAGTAATCTATCGAAAAAGAGGAGGGTCCAAAAATGTCCTTTTCCAGAATGTGAACGTACGAAGACCCGGATGAAGCGTCATATTCAACGTCAACATCTACCCAACTGGTTTTTTGAAGATCCAGATAGGGAAAATGATCTTCCCCGGTTAAGAGGTTGCGTTCACTTTGCCATGTTTTGACTGGATATGAAGACTTCTAAGAAATGGTGCGTATGGTAAATTTCCCAGGGGTCATTCCGGAAACATCCCACATAGAAGAAATACTTAAATCTTGTATGGCTAACATGTGTGAATTTGCGTGATGGACATCACCAGGCACGTTTACCGTACATCCAGTGAATTCACTGGCTGTGCTTTTACACTATCGTTGTATTTGCGCTCTTCTCCTGAGATTAACGCCCCATCAACGTGATCAATTGCCACTAACAGGGACCGTACAGTCTGAGCATATTACACAGCGCCAGCCTGTCATACCTAAGGTTACCCTGGTGAAGAGTGCAGGAGAAAAATCCCAGCCAGTTTGTAATAAGTTATTGTCGGCCTTTGACAGTCATTTTCATCTGGATCGAACATGTGCGAAGATATGGGGATCTGTAGTGGGAAAGACTCCTGGCGATATCATCACCTATGAAGCCTAAACTGGTTCACGTTCTTTTCCTGTGAATGTTTGTGGTGGAGTTATGGTTTTCAGTGAACCCTCAATTTATCATCAAATCCCAACAACATCAGGAGTCTGGAAGTTAGCAGTTGGAGTCCAACCAAAACATATCAATAAGTTGTCAAATGTTCAGTTTCATATATTGTAAGAGTTATTGAAACTTCCAACGGTATCTGCTTTAGAAGTAGGATTGAATCGATCAGTTCCTGTTAATGAATGGAGACCCCAGGAAGCTGTTTTGACGAAAATGTTGAAGTGCGCTAGTCCAGAAAAATGCATCCTTTTACATCTAAGAGGGAACTCTTTAGATAAATACGGTATGGACGTAAACGCCCGATGTCTTTGCATTTTGGACACTACAGTGACCAGAAAACAGTTGATTCATCTCCATTGTTTTACTGGTGACAAGGAACTGGTGATGGAATGGCTAGATTCATATCCCAATATTTACTTTGGATTCACGGGACTGGTACGAACATTCAATCATCAACAAGTGGAGGACCTCCGATCTATGCCCAGGGATCGGGTACTGATAGAAACTGACTCGTTCTACTATTCCATGAAATCGACTATCAACACCCCAGCTCACACCTGAGAAGTTACTAGCTTGGTTGAAAATAAGTTAGGTTTGTCAGTAGAAGAGGTACTTTCTAGATCCTTGGAAAATGGTCTTCGGTTGTATCAGTAGTTGTCTAAAGTTAGGAAAAAAGGCTGTGGATTTTTAACAGTTTTTACTGGTATTTATCTACAGTGTTAGAATAATTATGGAAGGCTGTGGATTTTTAACAGTTTTTGCTAGTAATTATCTACAGTGAGTGATTAATGGCGCTGTGAAGTGGATTAGTATTGGCTGTTCTCTGTAGTATGTTTGTAAATAGATTAATGTTGTTGATTTGATTACACTATTTTCACTTTGGTTAGTTATAATGTTAAATCATGATTGATAGTTCAAGTACGATTCTTACTAATCGGTATTTTGTACATGCTGTATCTATGTAAAGAGTGTTCTCGAATGATTTTTAATGGTTTTAAAACGGGGAGGAGTGTGGTCAGGTTCGATATTCCATATTGCCACTGGTCATGACCCATGACATATAAGAAGTTCCGCGGGATAGGACTTCACTCTGAGTCTTACCTTCTTACCTGCTGCACGTGATTTGTGTGTTTGTATGGCCAGGCGTGGTCTCCTGCTTGTTTTGGTAGCTATGTCTTGTTATACTGCATGTTAATATATACCTTCGCTTTGTAATTGCTTGACATTTTAACACAGCAAGAATGTCAATATTACACTAACACAATATTTGTGAATTCAATATCTGAATATTGCGATGAAATGATTGATAAGTCAATGATTCCAAAATGAAATTGTTATTCAATATTGCTTCTTCAAATTTCTAGTGTCTGCACATTAAGAGTTTCAATTAAAAAGTAATGAAGTCTGAGTTTGTTACATGATACTGGGATCTGGCTTATAAGTATTATCAGGCTGTGTCTTTACGACATTGACAGAATAGGTAAAGGGTATCAAGATTCAGTTGGTAATCTGAAAACATGTTAGTTAGACCCCCCATTTTGATTCAGTTCGTCTCTTCGATGTCAAATACTTGCCGACGCCCCTGATAAGGACAGTTTGGTCCATAATTGGGCGGATATATAGCGAAGGCGGATATATTGTGCAGGCGGACTTATAGGGACTCAACAACTGTTTATTAATTCTCTCTTGCAACTTGATTCTATGAAAATAGTTTCAAAAGAGTGTACTTTGTGTGGTAAAATTATAACCTGCTCAGTTGCTTCAATGTTTTATTAGAAACAGAACATCTACTGGAAAATATATTCGATTTGTTAGACCTTGAAGAATATGTTAATTTTGAGAGCCAAAATATTGATACACAATATCTTTCTCTTTTGGGATGCTAGTACAGCTTTCAGAATTTGTCTCGTGATAAATGGGGAAAAGGTAATTCAAATTGTTTCAAAATATGTTTTCAAATTGAAAAATCTCTTTATATTTGATTATCGTAAGATGTAACTGTACATATATAATTACGTTTGTTCCTGTTCATATTCAATTGTATAATCTTCTAGTTGTCAAGCTAAAATTAAAAAAAAAATAATTTCATCAATTATTAGAAAGTATACATATTAGTTGGGATCAAATGTCCTCAGATAGTCCCGTATAATTGAATGTTTATATCATGATTATTGTTTTATATGATACTTCAAACTTACTGTGCGACTACCTTTGCCAGAAGTGGTGTTAATCAAATGTGGATTCTAAAAAATTCTAAAGAACTTTTAGTAAACTTGAAATCACAGAATTTTTCCCAAATCAATAGCATTAAAACCTATGACTTTTCAACACTATACACGACCATTCCTCACGATAAATTAAAGACTAGACTTTTTGACTCTGATTCCACGCACAAGTACTCTGGAGTTGAAATAAAAAATATGCTAGAGTTCCTCATTGACAAAATCTTCGTGGTCTTTGGTGATCAGGTCTTCCAACAGTCTGTTGGAATTCCCATGGGCACGAATTGTTCTCCTTTGTTAGCTCACCTGTTTTTATATTCATATGAAGCAGAATTTATTCAAAAACTTCTACATGAGAAGAAAAAATCTCTCGCTGTGACCTTCAATTCGACTTTTAGATATATCGATGACGTTTTGTCTCTTAACAATGATAGCTTTCATTCATATGTCGATTTGATATATCCCTGTGAGCTCGAAATAAAGGATACCACAAAGTCGTCCACTTCTGCTTCTGTCACGTTTTGTTGTCAGGAAATATAACAGATAATGGTACACTTTACATCTTTATTATTTTTTACATCAATTTTGTTACTATTACAAAAATAAATGAAATATAATTAAAACTCAGTCTTGTGATTGTCACTGTAATGGCACTGCGGTTGTTTCAATAACTACACTGGATCCAGTTGGAATGGTGGCTCCGTTTGGAATTCGAATACGTTTCCTCTGGCTCCCACTCTTACTTCCTACTTCTTGATTTCTTTTTAATTTGTGGCTAATTTAAAGGATCTATAAAATCAAGTTGCACATTTCAAATTTACATATTATTATCTCACATTACACATGTACCATAATCTAGTGCGCATGTGTACGCATCACTACTACACTGTACATTTTTTGTACTACAACAACGATACACTGTATATATTCATATATGTACTTTTACTCTACTAATTACTTCATATGTTATTACTCAATACTCAATATATATATATATACTTGTGCATGTACTTTACTGACTACACAATACACATACTGGTATGATAATTGACAATGTTTTTTCACATTGTTACTAATACTCGTCATTTTACTTGTGTACTCCTGAGAGTTTTACACATACTCTATACTTAAAACTATACACAGTACTTGCAAAATTAACAATATGCAAACTTGAAACCAACTTTACACATCAAAGTCAACAATAAACTGTAAGTGAAGAAATTTGGAAGTTTTATAAATAAACTGAAATGAAATTAATATCAATAATGAAGTAGATAAACTTACCTCAGAAGTGCTATAGTGGAACCTGTCTGAAGCAATATGACAAACTGAATACCTTACAATGTTAAGAATTTTGATTTACTTTTGACGTCCGTTACTCGTGCCTGCTACGCCCAAACTGACCAAAGCAAACACCGCAAACCAGTTCGAATACTAGAATTTAAAAATAGACCTTGCTAAGTCGGCAATTTCAAACCCGATTTAAACGTATGGGTGAAAGTTGGGGATAAAATTTATCTATTTACCTGAACACAGATTTGGTAATGGACGAACGGAAAGCAGTTTGGACTTTAAATGTGACAACTTAGATATTTTATTGAAAGTAGACATTAACGGCAAACTGGCAACTCAACTGTATGACAAACGGGATGATTTCAGCTTCTCCATCGTCAACTTCCCACATTTATGTAGCAATATTCCATTATCACCTGCATATGGTGTTTATATCTCTCAACTGATTCGATATGCAAGAGCTTGTTCTGGGTATAGTCAGTTTTTAAATCGAGGTAAGCTACTGACAAACAAGTTGATGGTACAGGGATTTCAACAGTCTCGATTGAAGTCAGCATTTCGCAAATTCTATGGTCGTTATAACGATCTAGTTCGTCAATACGACCTCGCATTGGGTCAAATGCTGTCTGACGTGTTTCATACCGATTGTTAAGCCGTTCTTGGCACACTGATTTTGACTGCGGATAACTCCGTTTATCTGATCAGGATATGGGGCTCACGGCAGGTGTGACCGGTCAACAGGGGATGCTTACTCCTCCTAGGCACCTGATCCCACCTCTGGTGTGTCCAGGGGTCCATGTTTGACCAACTATCTATTTTGTATTGCTTGTAGGAGTTATGAGATTGATCACTGTTCGTTATCTTCACCTTGCATAATACCACTATATGTATAATAATATATACCAAATATTTGTTACAAGTATTTTTCAAAGTCATAGAAATATCATAATATACAACGTTGATGTAGATATAGCAACAGTAGAATAACATAGAAATTACTTAAGGAACAATGTATAGACAATGTAGTCGTAAGTTGACCGTATAGTTATGATAATAAATATTTAAGGATATACATTGTAGACTATGTAATGAAAATTAAAGAGTTTATCTATGCAAGGTGAAGTGAAGCCTCAAGAAGGATGCACCACTACGGCAAATACAGTCCATTCGCATCCCTTTAAGACTGTCTTACTGGAAGACTGGTCTCTTCACAGTAGTCAAGTTACATCAATTTACCAAGATGTTCAAAACATTTATGTTCTTTTGCATTTATATACTTCAATACTGATGAATAGAAAAATGTTGATTTTTTAACATGATTATACATATTAAAAGTAGTTTTCCTTAAAGAATCTAATCTACATAACATTTTAAGCTTGTATATTCTATAGGCTACATAAGTAATAAGTAAATTTAATGATTTGGTTTTATCATTTTGTTCTAGAAAAAAATCCAACAACAAGCTTCGCTTCCATTGAACTTTGAAGGATATATAACTGCTAACAGTGTTTCATATATTCAAAACATTACCACACTCGGAAATCAAATGCTTTATAGTCTCAACTTGCTTACAATGTGTACATTTATTCTTTACATCTTTGTTTTCCATTTGCTAATACATGCATTATTACATAATATGTTATTCAATAACTTATAACTGAATTCCGCTATTTGTTTGTCTTTCAAATCTTTAATCTTACATTTATGAATATTTATAATCCACTTTGAATCACCGTATATTCTGAATTCTGCAGACAGCCTGAAAATTAGGTTTGCAAAGCTCTTTTTCAATTAAATTTTTATAATTAAAAAAATTACTTGATTTTTTAAGTATATTGGTAAATCCAAGAAGGAAGTTAAAATTAGTGACATTTTGTTTATTTACACAACTTGAATTTGAAAAATCCTGTAGTCCTCGAATTTTTCTCGTGATTGTCATAACAATTTTGTATTCGCATAACCAGTTAGATTTGTCATTGATATTTGAATAATGTTCTAGCGGTTTAAAAATTCCATCATCAAACAATCACTAACATAAAAAGTACCAGATCTCGCCCAATTACCGAAGAAAATGGGTTTTCCTTTGTATTTCAGATTTGTGTTGTACCATAATGGTTGTTATAAAATATCATCAGGTAATCTTTTATCATAACTAAGTTCGCTTTTACATTCATTAAAGCAACATAACTTTTTAAAAAAATAAAATAGTGGTAATTTAGTTTTGTTAAAATTCTCCACATCAGTGGTTGAACATTTTAGCATATAGTATATATCAACGTTAAGTTTTCTACAATAATTATTTAAAATTTCAAGTAAGGCTCCCTTTGAATTTAATAATTTTGGTATCCATGCTGCTTTTAATTTGCATTCTACATCTACTATTGAAAGACCACCTCTTGTTACATCTGCAATCAAAGTGTTTCGTTTGATTCTTTAATTTTTTATCCCATATGAAGTTAGAAATTAATCGTTGTACTTTTTTCATAAAGTCTTTATCAGGAAGACATAGAATTGACGATACCTATATTGATTTTGAAATGGCAAGTGTATTTATTATGCATGATCAGGGTTCGACATTCACGCTCGTCACCTCGTCATTTCCACCCCGAAATGATTTTTGACGACCCGTTTGTTAACCTAATTCGCCCAAATGGCGACCTGGTGACGAGTTTGAATATTGACTAAAATTTGTATTCATTTAGAAAATTAATACAATTCAAAATGACGTGAAAAGAAATAAATTTAGTCGGTAAAACTTCATTAGTATTTTGGTCAGGTGCGATAACAGAAGTCACCTTTAAGAATTTCGTCAAATATCCGATTTGCATTTTATTGTGCAAGAGCAAAACATCCGGTTAACCAACGTGGGTATTCCGTCATTCAGGGCTCAACATCATTCGGACTTTAAGTTGTAAAACGAAATATATAAGCTACCTATTCCAGACACAAGACAAGGACAAGTGTTTACTCCAAGGACAGAAACAGCAGTTGAAATTTTGGTTGAAACAAAGTGAAAAATCTGAGAAAGAAAGCAGTGTTTGGTTCGTTTTTTTTTTCATTTTGGGTCCATTAAGGCATTTAAGGGCATAAAAGAATAACATACATAACATACATTATGTACAGAGAGGGGAAAAATCTAAAATGATAGACAAACATAAATTTTCCATTTGAAATATAGTGTGAATGAAGTTGCGAAAAGGTGAATGTTTGTCAGAGTGAAGTAAAGAGAATGCAGTGTAGAGAGCATGGAAAGTTTTGGAGAGAATGAGAGTGACTGTAAGGAGATGGTTGGGAGAGAGAGAAAACGATGTTAACGACGAGAAAGTTATTGAGATTCTGTTTGAAACTGAAATAGAAATGCAATAAATCTTATGAAAACGTTTGAAGTACTTTTTGTTTGGGCAACCTGAAACCCACTCGGACAACCTGAAATCAGTACCTACATGTAAGTTGCCCGAATGCCGATTCCAAATTCTGACGAGTGTCGAACCCTGCATGCTTTACCAAAAAGTGTTAATTTTCTTCTTTTCCAGGATTCAAACAGTTTTTCCATTTCATTATATATTCTCATCCAATTTTTATTGTAACATTCCTCTTTATCGTGACCTAAAAAATGCCTAGACATTTGACCCCTTTACTTGTAACTGTAATACCGAAAAGTTCTCCAAACTGATTTTCAATCTTCAATACATTCAGTTTTGTTGATATTAATTTTAAAACCAGCACTTTCACAAAATTTATTCATTTCATCTAGGGTATTTTTCATAGAAATTTCATTATTTACCGCAACTGTTAAATCGTCTGCGTTCTGAATACTTTTTGTTTCAGAATTATTTATCACAACACCGTTGATGCTGTTATTATTTTTTATTCTAATTGCTAAGATTTCTGCTACTAAAGGAAAAAGGGAGACTGATAGGGGACACCCTTGTCTAACACCCTTGTCATCCATTATTTTTTTTCATTTTAAAGATTGGTTGTTTATACATGTATAGAGTTTTGGTCCATTTAAAAAAATATTTCCTATATTGAATTTATTAAACACTTTATAAAAAGAAGAGTCGAATGCTTTTTCAAAATTTAAAAATAGTAAAATTCCTTCCAAATTTTTATGACTTACTTATACAAGCAATGTAAACAAGTGGTGATTTAGTAAATGAATATAAATATGAATATTTCTTTTATAGATAGATATAGATAGATAGATAGATAGATAGATAGATGGATGGATAAGTATAGGTAAAAAGATAAATAAGATACAGAAAGACGTTTAGTAAAGTCTGAGCGTTTTCACATGTTTTCACATTTGTATATAAAAATGTTTCTTTACAGTTTTCACATATTACTTTACAATGATGTCACTGTAAACATTACGTTTTAACGTTTATTGACCAAACTTCCGCCAGAGTTAGTTTGCTCACAAACCAAACTCTTCCAGTTAGGCATTATGGGATAGCGATTTCTCTCATATCTACATATATAAGATACATATATTCTATGAAAGAAAGGTATGAAAGATATTTCTATCTTTCATATCACGTGAAGTATATCTTTCATATCCCATGACGTAATATGTTGTACGGTGTGACTGTTAAGACGAGCGAAGCCCATGAACATCTTGCAACATGATTGATAGACATTTTATCCGCCTTTTATATTGTGACGTCATATTAGCTGCAATGTTTTTTTTCTTCTTCTCTCAAATCAAGCAAAAAGGAAAGGTTTGAAGCTATGAGAAAGCTTGTCTCGAATTTAAAAACGTTGCCGGTACTTTCTAAACAATCTAATTATTTTGATTACGGGATTGTCAATGAAGTATACCGCAGTGACGGCGACATTTTTCCAGAAGCATTATGGGTAATCCTCATCTTTTTTCAGCTGATGAAGAGCAAATCACGTGACTCACATGTGTAATCATTGGAGCGAGCTCGTCGCGAAGCAACGTGAGCTTCGCTCGCTAATAATCAATACACAACTAGCCTGCAACTTACCGATACTCGATTGACGAACACTAGCGTCCGCAAAACTCTTGAACAAAAAATGACAGATTGTAATGTCCCTGATAATCTCCAGGTGTATGCGATCGGACACAAAAATATACATTCCTTGAACAACTACTGCACAGTCACAAATTCCTCATATCGAAAATGCTGTCGAGTACATTTATGTCATCCGTTGCATTATGCCAGTTCACAGAAACCCAGGCCACACGGTCTACTAGTTATAGGCCTACCTCCACATTCACTCTGCCAACGTCTACTGTCCTTATATGTGTCTCAGGTGAAACAAGTGCCTCCAATGTCCATGAGACTCGAGTCCTTGAACATGTGGAAAACCAAAGTCTATCCATGCCCAGATCCACCAACAAAAACCAATTGGAATCTCTCTTCACACACTCGTCATTAAATAACTGCTCAGTTAATATCAATACCAATGCTTCTTTAAGAAGAAAGCGTGCAGTTGTGAATTCAAATTCTGATTAAGTCTGTCAAAATGTTTCGCGCTGATGGATTGCATTCCTTGATACTTGATTCCTGCGCATGCGTTAACTTTGGAAGACACGAATAATTTGGAGGCGATTCTTTTTCAAAATCTACGCAAAGTTCAATCGAAAATCAACGTTTGAGCATTGGATTATGATTGGAGAGTGTTTTTGCATCCCGAATGAGTCCGAAAAAGGGTAAAAATTCGCGAAAAAGGAACCCTAAGAACCAAAATTTAAGTGGTGAGAGTGAGAACAAAGTCGGATTACAAGTACTCAGCAGGAAAAAACACAGCCGAGGGACACTAGCGTCATGAATGGGAACACTAACCCACAATACAACCTACAGAACCCTGGACTGGCTATTGTTCACCAATCAACACCCGTTCCAGCGATGAACAGCGCTCAGATAACTCCAATGCCTTTGCCTATGGGTAACCAACAATATTATCACGACCAAGTGAACTTGTCACCTATCAGAAATTACCCGCCAAATTAGGAATTATCTGGCAAAATCGACAACCTCACCTCCAAGCTTGACAACATAAACGAAAAACTTAACAAACTTGACATAATCGAGCGACGGCTAAAGACATTAAGGGAAAGTGTAAAACTGTCAAAAGATGATATCAAACACATGAAATCAAAGTTTTATGGAATCGAAGAATTTCATAAACGAAAAATTTGAAGAAAACAAAACAGAACTTAAGGAACTCAAGGATTCGGTGAAACAGATTGATAGTGCTACCAAATCCCTTAGCAGTAAGGAACAAGATCTCCAAGATAAGCTTGTTAACCTTATCTGTGATCACAACGATTTGAAGGAAAGGCATCTTGATCTTCAGTGGAGGAACTTGAGAGATAATCTCATCATTAACGGTACCCCGGAAGATCCCGAGGAAAACACCGAAAACGTAGTGATAGAATTCCTTAGTCGACAGATGGAAATAGTTCTAGACCCTTCCAAATTCCATCGCGTACACATATTTGAGCGCACTGGTATCGGAAGGCCGAGACCCATAGTGGCCAAATTTGTACTCTACAAAGACAAGGAGAGAATAAAAAAATCCCAAAAGAAGCTTAAAGACACACCCTATGGAATCAGCGATATGTACCCTCGTGAAATCAACGAAAGACGCAAAGAGTTATACCTACATTACAAGCGCGTCAGACAACAAGGGATGAAAGCAGTGATGAATGGTGACAAACTTTATATCAACAATAAGTTATTTGACCCACGTGAGCACGTAAACAACAACCACATGGACACTGACCCCACAACCGGAAGGAATCATGGAGTCCCCAATAGAGGCAGAAGAATGAACTCTCAACGCTAGGACTGTTGCGGAGGATCAATGGAATGTGACTCTGACAATCCTGATGTAAACTCTATTTCAAACCCACAACTGTCATCTGACTGTGCAAGTTATTCGCCCTCTCTTACAAGTACTGGTAATTATTTTAGAATTTTATTCCTTAATGTATGAGGTTTAAAACCTAAACTTCTCTGCCCAGAATTTCTAGATTTCATAGAAAAATACGAAATTATCTGTTTAGTTGATTTTAGACATTCCAAATTTTGATTGTTACACAAAGCATAGACACGAGTTATCACGCTTTAAATCTGGCGGGATTGTGGACGGATTTCCCTGGGAGTCCGACAAGTGTAAAATTTGTCACCTTTTTTATTTTCCATTTACTTGAATGACCTTGAAATTTTTTTGGTTAACAAGAGGTGCTGTTTGACTTCCGCTTGTGGAAGAGAGACTTGAAAATGAAATTCAAATCTATGTCAAGTTACTTTTGTTACTCCATGCTGATGATACGATTTTTTTTTTATCACAAACTGAAAAAGACTTGCAATATAAACTTGATATTTTTATTACTATTGTGACAAATGGCGTTTAAAGGTTAATGTAGAAAAGACAAAAATAATGGTTTTTGGTAAAAGAAATGTATCATGCTACAATTGCATATATGACGGTAAAACTATTGAAATTGTTGATGAATTCAAGTATCTTGGTATATTTTTTGATAAAAATGGTTCATTTACCAATAATATAAAATATCAATATGACAAAGCAACTAGAGCAATGTTTGATGTGCTAAAAAAATGTAACCAAAATAAATTATCAATTAAATGTCAACTTGACCTTTTTGACAGAATTATAAAACCGATTTGATTGTATGGTTGTGAAATTTGGGCTTTTTTCAAACACTTCCATAATTGAAAAAAATTACATACTCGATACTGTAAATATATACCTAGATCAAATCAAAATACTCCGAATTATCTTATTTATGGAGAACTTGGAAGATATCCTTTGTCTATAAATATTAAAACAAGAATAATCAAATTTTGGTCTAGATTATTTTATCAGACAATAGAAAAATTACAAAAATTATGTATTCACTTATATGTAAAGATAATAATAACCCTTGGATAAAATGCATTAGAAACATCTTAAATGAGTGTGGATTGTCATATGTATGGGAAAATGAAGCTTTTTTAAACACAGACTGATTAAATGCAAATGTATTACAAACACTGAAGGATCAGAGTATACAGAAATGGAATGAACTTTTATGTAATTCGTCAAAAGCAATTAATCATTCCATCTTTAAAAATGAACCAAATTTTGAATTCTATTTAGATGAACTTCCTGAAAATAAAAGAGAAATACTCTGTAGATTTAGAGCATCAAATTTTAGATAAACATTCCAATAAATGAAAGAGTATGCACTTTATGTAATAATAATGATTTGGCTGATGAGTTCCATTATTTATTTATATGTATTTTGTATTGCTTGTAGGAGTTATGAGATTGATCACTGTTCGTTATCTTCACCTTGCATGTACCGATAAACTATTACGAAATCAATATTGGAAAACGTAGATAGATATTATACAAATAGACGAGATAGATATAAATTTAAACAGCTTCTTAATTGTATTTTTTTTTATTGTACTTAAAAGATTATGCAAATTTTTAATGGTTATAAGGGAGAGGGCATGACCTCCATGTTAACTGCATGCTATGTACAATATTGAATTATATATTACGAATTACTTCTCTACAATACACATGTTGTATTTATTTGAGAATAAATAATTTTGTTGTTGCTGTTGGCGAGTGACGTCACACATCACCCTGATTATTGATTTATTGTGTACTTATTCAAAGAGGAATAACTCTAATACAATTCACATACACTCGTCGGTCGATTTTTTGTCAGCAACTTAGTTGCCAAAATGAAGGTCGTAGAATTCGATTCTGATGTTATTTTTAATGCACAACGAAAAATTAATTAATTTGGAAAATTCTGAAAATGGCGTCGCTAGGCACAAAGAAAATGGAAAATTTCTAGAAATATGAGAGAAAAATACTCTCTTATGAGTTGCCATGAAATATTAAGGTGATTCCAATCTCGGGGTTGCAAAAAAGCTTTTTTGCAACCCTCGGGTGGAATCACCTTATATTTCATGGTAACTCAGAAGAGAGTCTTATATTCTTAAGCCACGTATACTGTGTGACGTCACTGTAGAATGACGGAAACACATAACGTCAAACGTAAACAACTTTCAAAACAAGAACATAAACATCAAGTTCATTACTTTACACAATACTTTTAACAGAGTCTCCCTATTTTTTAATGATCTTTTGATCCTTTTACGTTTAAAATAAAATCCACACTTTTATATTAATGCTCTTAATGTCAATATCTTCAAACTTTTAACTACGAACTACTTCTTTAGTGTTATTTGCCCGCGTGATAATCGCGGACTCACAATATACAAATCTGTATATTGTACTGCGTCACATAGGAGAGGTCTATACGTAGGTGACGTAATGAGGCCTCGACGGGGAGTTTGGTTTAATGACCTCTACATTTGTTTTTCCACATTGATTTAATAAGACGTAACAATAAAAAATAAGTAAATATCCACACAAGCAATAGTGTAATAAAGAAAAATTAGAACGCCGAAAATAAATCAACCGGTTTCATTTTCAATTTTCAAGAGTTATGATATTATTGCTTAGTTACACATTAGAGATTTAACTATGACGTCAAACCTGACGGATTGAATTAACACTTTAACAAAGATCACAATGACGTCACGACACAACGTTATGAAATATCACATGAGAAAAAGAAAAGAAAAAAAGAAAAACACAGCCGACTTTTGGTTTGTGCAAGATAAAAAATATACAATATGTACAATAATAATGACAAGTGTGTTTACATAGCAGTTGACTTCTGACCTATGTGTTAACAATCAAATAAAACAGATTGATAATGTGTGAAAATGTTTCTAAATTTTATAAAGTTCTGCACTTTATGGAGCATTTAATGCAGGTCTGTATCCTTGTATCCTACAACTTTTCTTTAGTTTCACGCTCCGTTTCAGTAGTATCTCTCAGGAATTTGTAAAAGGGCAAAATGGTAAAGTTCGGACTGAAATTTTTTGCACAGTTTCGAATGTGTTTACTGACTTGGGTACATTGGTATTTTGGTTCCCTTAATTGTTGACGGTGTACAGTCATCCTGTGTTCTAGGGTGTTGCCTGCCTGGCCGATGGAATTTTCTCCACAATATAAATATATATTGACTGGATCGTGGGGATCCGGGTTAGAATAGGTCCTCAGTACCACTTTCTTGTCGTAGATGGCGACTAAATGGGGCGGTCCTTCGGATGAGACCGCAAAAACTGAGGTCCCGTGTCACAGCAGGTGTGGCACGATAAAGATCCCTCCCTGCTCAAAGGCCATTATAAGCGCCGAACATAGGCCGAAATTGTGCAGCCCTTCACCGGCAGTGGAGACGTCTTCATATGAGTGAAAATTTCTCTAGAGGGACGTTAAACAATATCCATTCAATCAATCAATATATCTATTGATATTCAAACATCCCCAGGTAGTGCAAATTAGATATGACCCCTGGGGGTACGATGGGGCCACAACAGAGGATCAATGTTTTACATAGGGATATATAAGATAACTCTTTAAACATCTTCTCAAGAACAGCAGAGCCATGAATACTCATATCAATATGCAAGCATCCCCAGGTAGTACAGATTGAAATATGTTCCTATCATGATCGCCAGGGGTACGATGGGTGTAAAATAGGAATCCAAACTTAACATAAGAATACACATTACAATCACTAGAAACATCAAAAAGTAAACTTAAACAGCAGAAAAATGTATTAGTTTACATCAATGGTATGCAGGCATCATTATATGATACATTTACTGATATAGGTATGTGATAAAACGAACACAAAAACACATTATACATAATACTTTTACGATCAGGTTGAATTAAACTCGAGTTTGGGATTTCAAGTGGTTACTGTAGTAAAACGAATATAACAACACATGATCTGTGCTGTATATCGAATTATTTCAATGTAATTAGTGTTATATAGATTGTCTTTTCTTTGATATTCAGGTCAAGGTGAATGAAATATAATCCACGAGAATGCGCTTAGCCATAATAATAGTTTATTGACGGGAAGTTTTCTATGTGCATAGTCAAGTGCATCTTCGCAAGTCAATTGTCCGATTGTGTAAGCAGGAAACACTACCGTCTTGTTCGATCATTACTCTACTTATAATAATATCAGGATTGAACAGATTTAGCCTTGAATATCAAGCTGATAATAAGTTGATAAAACGATATTTTAGATAAGCATTTTAAAAAATGATTTTAATCTAGCATTTTTCCTGGTAGAATAAATTAGTCGATGGTTTCAGCTGTAATATTTCTTGACATCGAACAAAATTGGTATATAACGTAGATGCGTACAGATCAAATGAAATGTGGGACATAGACATGTATACAAGCGATGACTTGTAGAAAGTGTATAAAATGTCTTCAATTTATTTCCCTCACCGTTTTCAATTTTAAAATTTTAAAATAGAAGTTCCACAACAAGAGATATCACTGAATGTCTCGCCGAATTCAGATTTTTCATAGCTTTAAGTGAACTAGGCCTAGATTGATATACCAAAGTAATGTTTATTTTCTTGGTCATAATAATTTAAACAAGTTTATTTATATATTTACATGTAATGATGTTTCGGTATTTATTAGAATATATTCATAAGCACTTAGCACCAATCTTTGACAATGAATTATGACCAAACTATGACCGATTTACTTACTATGTATATTCAGATCGGCACATGATACTCAGGTGACCGTTAAGGCCATTGGACCTCTTGTTCTTTAACTGATTGATAATCCGTCAAAAAAGTTTTAAATGCTATGTATAACTGGTATATAGCTCAGGTAATATTTCATTTGTTTCTCAATGAAATGTTTTGCTCTTTCTTTTCTTTAGCAATTTCATCAGATTGCAGTACAGTAAATCAACGAATCTTCTTCAGCAGACCTCTAAGAATAAGCTATCTTGTCACATATTCCCCATTCCATTTTAAAGTCGTCTAATTTTCCAAATACAAGTGTCCAAAAGCTTGGAATGAGAAGAAACTATGTGGCCTTCAACTCGATAACGTGCATTTAGATATATCGACGATGTTTGTCTATCAACTTTACTCATTTTCATTCATATGTTGATATGATTTGTTCCAGTGAAAAGGCACCACATTTTTCCAGACCTGTTTCATACTTACATTTGTAAATTATTTGTTGAACATAGATGATAACGGCAAACTAACAACTCAGCTTTGTGACAAACGTTGTAATTTCAGCTTTTCATCCTCAACTTCCAATATTTATGTAGCAATATTCTATTATCATCTGCATATGGTGTTTGTGTCTCTCAACTGATTCGATACACAAGAGCTTAATCTACGTATAATCAGTTTTTAAATTGAGACAGGCTACTGACAAATAAATTGGTATTACAGAGACTTCAACGGTCTCCTTTAAAGTCAGCATTTCGCAACTTTTATGGTCGTTATAACGATATAATTTACCAATGCAACCTGTCATTGTGTCAAATGCTGTCTTACATTTTTCATAGCAATGCCGTTCTTTATACACTAATTTTGACTACAGATTGCTCCATTTATCTGAACAAGATTTAGGGCTCAAGGCGGGTGTGACCAGTCAGTAGAGGATTCTTACGTAGACACCTGATCCCACTTCTAGTATGTTTCGGGTTCCGTATTTACCCTATTGTTAATTTTGTATTCTTAATGGGAGTGATGAGACTGATCACTGTTCGTTCTCTTCACCTTCTCATTTTGGCCCTTCAGACACAAAAGTGGAATAGTATCTACAGTGGGAACCAGAGAGTATGATGGCAATTAGAGAAAGTTGGAAGGTCCTTAAAGGTCTAAAAGGAACGCAAATGCCATCCATTACAACACCGTAGGAAACCGTCAAAATATGATATTAGAATGTGAGTATCGATCGGAAAAACTAGGAACAGCATGAGGGAATCCAAGAGATATATAGTATTGACATACTGGGACTGAGTGAAGTGAGATGAACAGGATTTGGAAATTAAAAAGAACCTCCGAAGAAAACGTCTTGTACTCTGATGCAGAGGAACGTCACAGGGGTGTAGTATTAATACTCAGCAAGAGAAGCCATCAAAGCTTGATGAAATGGAACCCTGTAAATGTCATTATGTCATAGGCGTTCACGTTTGCTTTTGTTTTGCAAAACTGACCATCATAAAATACTGTTGTCCAACAATCAATACAGATGAAGCAGATAAAGACACATTTTATGCACTGCTACAGAGAGAAATTTGTCAAATAATCAAACATGACATACTAATGGTGATGGGTAATATAAATGCAAAAATTGAAGAAATGAAGGATCGGAGAAATCCTGAGAGTGGAAGGAATTGGTAACATGAATGAAAATGGGGTGAAGTTAACACAGATGTGCTCTATAAACACCTTAATCATATATATATATATATATATATATATATATATATATATATATATATACGGAACCCTATTTGATCACCTAGGCATAAATAAACTTAAATGGGGGAATCTTAATGGAAGAGATAGCGATCAAATTGACCATGTGATAATGAATGGCAGATACAGACGATTGGTTGCGTTATGGTTGTGCAGATTCAAATCACCATCTTGTATTTACAAACGTACGACGGAAATTCTGCAGAAACATAAAACTAAGAACATATAGGAAGATAATGTCAGCAGAATGAAGGACCGAAGAATATTTATGGAGCATTCCAACTCGAGATCAGAAATTTATTCTATCAACTGTCAGAGGAGGACATCTAAAAGAGATATATAATGAAACAGCAGGAAAATGCTTGGGAGTTAGAAAGAGGTTGTTGTTGTATATTGTTTAACGTCCCGCTCGAGAAATTTTCACTCATTGCCGGTGGAGAGCTGCATAATTAACCTAATGCTCGGCGCTTACGGCTTTTGAGCAGGGAGGGATTTTTATCGTGCCACACCTGCTGTGACACGGGGTCTCGATTTTTACGGTCTCGTCTGAAGGACCGCCCCATGTAATCGCCTCTTACGACAAGAAAGGTGTACTGAGGACCTACTCTAACCCGGATCCACACGTTTGTCATGAATTGGAGGAACAGTCACAAGAACCGCAGTATATATGTCGCAACAACCTTGTCATGTGACTATCACACCTATCATGTCATGTCACTCATACAACAGCCATGTGATATAGTTTACCTAGGTTTGATAGCCGGAAAACCGGATTCACCAAGCAATGTATGTTAAGATTGAGACTCTGACTCTTGCATGAACTGCTGGAGGCCTCAAAGTGGCCACCAGACTCTCTACCTTATTTTCCACATTAACCACTAGCGGCCACCAGACTCCCTTCCTTATTTTCCAGATCTACCACTCCCCCTGTGTTTTGCTCCCGACGCTTGTATCAAGTAAAATGACATGTTACTGATTTTTTAATGTATTACATCATTCTTCAATAGCTTTCTGATTTTCCCCTTGTAAGTCTCAAGATTTTAAGAGCATTGAGCATCTGTACAGACCATGTATATGTATTTTAAATTAATGCCTATCAGTTTGTACAATGTGAGAAAGAGTCGGCCGCCGGAAAGCTTCACCTTTCATTCATGCATATTCTTATTAATTATTATTGTTATTACTACTATTATTGTACATTTATATATTGATTTATCTAATGAAAACAATTATCCAAAAAGTGCTTCACATGTAAAACAAACTAAAACAAATATATTTAACACAGACATAAAATAATATTAAACCAAGGTTAGCATAGCAACTGAGAATAGGCAAAACCATATTTCAATTTTTTTGTTTCTTTTTTAAAAAATAAAAATAAATGTGTACATAAATACCGAATTACAAATTAATGCAAATTTAAAAAGATATGTTTACAATGTCGTATTTTTCATGTTAGTGTTTAAAATGTTTAGCACCGACACGGAAGTCGATGAAGCCCAAATACTACACACTCAGGTAAGGGTTTAGAAAGACAGTTAATGAAACGATTAATCAACTTCTCGCAGACAATATTTACAGCGGTTCAAATCACGAAAACTGCGCTGGTCATGAGGCAAAATAACCAATATTTTTGGTTTTTCAGCCTACATTCTATGACTTTTTTTTATACCTAGGTGACGATATACATAGAGGAATGATTAGAAAATGTGTGGCTGCACCGAAAATTGAACACGTAACCCTGCATTACTAGTAAAGTGTTCTATATAGTGTGTTATCCACGTCACCCTGCATTACTAGTAAAGTGTTCTATATAGTGTGTTATCCACGTCACCCTGCATTACTAGTAAAGTGTTCTATATAGTGTGTTATCCACGTCACCCTGCATTACTAGTAAAGTGTTCTATATAGTGTGTTATCCACGTCACCCTGCATTACTAGTAAAGTGTTCTATATAGTGTGTTATCCACGTCACCCTGCATTACTAGTAAAGTGTTCTATATAGTGTGTTATCCACGTCACCCTGCATTACTAGTAAAGTGTTCTATATAGTGTGTTATCCAGGCTAATGTTCTGCCTCATCCCTGCTGTCAAAATTCTAATTCATATTGCAGTTATTTTGTCATTATTCTATATTATTATAAATTCGAAAATTACGTGACATATCTGTTCTGATAACCTGATGGGCTCATGTTCCGCTTGAGTGTAGAACTAGTAGACGTTTTAATTGCGAATTTTGAATTAAAAGTAACTTGATATTGTGGACATTGTGACAATAAGATAATGTGAAATGTAATCAATCTCTCTACCCCTTTGTTTGGCAAAGAGGTTTCAGAAGCAGCTTCTGATACATATACTTTTAATTGCATTTTAACACTCTTTCTTGATGTTGTGTTACGTAATTTATTTGACCAATATGCTATTATAATATAAAAAATTTATCATACAAAGATTTCGTACAGCGATAATCGTAATAAGCAACATACCCTCGTATTTTGCTAATAGTCAATTTACAGATGACACATTGAAAGGTAATCCCTTACAATGAAAATATGTGTATGCTCTCTCTCTCTCTCTCTCTCTCTCTCTCTCTCTCTCTCTCTCCTGTTTTTATATTTTCAATTTCAGCAAATTAATTGACATCGCAAGACCTCTTCATTTGATCATCTTATCACCAACTGAACAACCAATAATCTATATACCGACCCCCACCTCCAGAAGGTACCAACTACACAAATAACAATCTATATACCGACCCCCACCTCCAGAAGGCACCAACTAAACAAGCAACAATCTACTCCACAGAAGGATATTTTCACATCATTTCTACAAATTCGACCCTTTTCTTATTCTGAAAAAGATGATTTCTTTAAAACTACAATTGCAAATGGAAAACGTGAACTCCATCTGAGCCCAACATTTATACAAACTTAAATTTTAAGAGAATGGTTTCATTTTCGTTTAGTCTTTTCAATAAAAGCAGTACGAGAGAGAGAGAGAAAAAAAAAGAAAGAAGGAAAGAAAGAGAGAGAGAGATTTGTTATACTTATTTCTTATGTAAAACTTTAAATCCCTCATGCGGATTCAAATGGGTGCTACGCGTCATGATTTGAGCAAAATTGAGTTATTTTGAACACACATGATGACGCTTTTACATTATGATGTCTGATTAACCTCCACTGTACTGCATTGTAATAGAAATTAAAATCTAGTTGTTATTCTATTATGAAATTCAATTGGTGTCAGACACAAATTATAATCTACTACTTCGAATTCTTGTGACTTCAATATACTCTTCAGAATGAAAGGTGAAGATAACGAATAATGATCAATTTCATAAATCCTTTGAGTTGGACAAATACGGACCCCTGGAAATACCAGAGGTGTGAGCACGTGCCTAAAAGGAGTACGCATCCCCTGTCGACCGGTCACACCCGCCGTGAGCCCTATATCTTGATCAGGTAAACGAAATAATCCGTACACCATACTCAAAATCAGTGTGCCAAGAACGGCCTTACAATCGTTATCAAACACGTAAGACAGAATTTGACACAAATATAGGTTGTATTGGCAAACTAGATGATTATAACGACCATATCATTCAGATTTGCTGACTTTAAACGAGACTGTTGAAATCTCTGTAATATATATTTATTTGTCAGTAGTCCGTTTCGATTTAAAAACTGATCATACACAGAACAAGCTCTTGTGTATCGAATTAGTTGAGAGATAATGGAATATTACTACATAAATATTGGAAGTTGATGATGGATAAGTTTAAATAATACCGTTTGTCATAAAGTTGAGTTGTTAGTTTGCCTTTGATATATATTTTCAATAAAATATCTTAGTACGAAGCAGATGTGGAGGACTATATGATGTCTTTTATTTCAAGTTTACATGAATGTATCGAATCAACATATGAATGAAAATTATTATTGTTAATAGATAAAACGTCGTCGATATATCTATATGTCGAGTTGAATGCCACAGCAAGATATATTTGTGATGTAGAGGCTTTTGAATAAAGTATGCGTTATAGGAATAGAAAAACAGGTCAGCTAATAAAGGAACAGAATGCATGCCCATTGGAATTCCAACGACTATTGGAAGACCTGACCAACAAAGACTACGAAGATATTGTTAATGAGGAACTGCAGCATATTTTTTTATTTCAATTTCAGAGTAGTTGTGCGTGGAATCAGAGTGGTGTAAAACAAAGAATTTTTTTGGATGACTGATCACTAAATATAAATATCTCCTTTTTCCATTTTTGTTGAAAAAGCAACTGTATATGATGTCAAAAATCTGGTCTTTGATTTATTATTGTTATTACTTTATTCATTTATAAAGCGCAAAATTACATATAATTTCTATGCGCTGTACAATGTTTGTGCTAATAATCAATGACAATATACCAATAAAAGACATTCAAATAAAGTAAATGATAAAGCAATAGAAAGACTTTAAATAAAACATGGTAGTAAGATGAAAAGGTGGTTCACTTTGACTAGACAATATATTACTGACACACAGGTAATTAAATTCATATACTGGATCAATGTTCAGTTAGCAAGAGATTGCACATTGAGTCATTGATATTATACTGAATTTTACATTCACAGGGCAAATTCACGCTTGAACAAGAGTGTTTTAGGTTCTTGAGGAATGCTCCATGTGCTTCAAGTTCTCGAAGTTCCAATGGCAGTTAATTCCACAATTGTGCACCTAGTGTTTTTATGGCTCTTGCACCGTATGTGTTTAATGATTTCTGCACTACTAGGTTCCATTGGTCAGATGATGATCTCAAGGTCCTATGTGGCTGGTAAACAGAACATAACTCTCTCAAGTATGTTGTAGCTGAGAAAGAGTATAGTGACTTGTGTATGGTTGTCAGCACTTTAAACACAACACACTGATTTACAGGAAGCCAGTGTAGTTGTTGAAGTACCGGCGAAATATGTTGTCTGTAGAATGTTTTTGTGAGACAACACGCAGCGTTGTTCTGAGCCAATTGTAGGAATGGTCGTGTAAAGTGTTGAAAAGTTTTGCGATTTCAAATTTACCTTTTTGATAAAGAGAAAAAAGAATTGGAAAGTAATAAGTTATCAATGAAATAACATATTTCCGTGGAGGATCAGATATTTGTTAAAAGAGGGCAATAATCTGGGACTCCAGGGTGTTAATGCTTTTTAGGTCACTTTTGGGATTATTGTAGCTATATTATGAGTTATTGGCAGGGTATATGGACTCATATTTCCTGTCAAATTTAGACAGGAAATGTGAGTCAATATACCCTGCCAAGAATCGAGATAACGTCCTACTGCAGAATGATCATGATCAATGTAGAAATCGGACAATGAAGATTGTGGTGGGTGGGGGAGGGGTGTCAGGAAAAAAGAAAAAAACTTGATAGAAAATCTTAATTTTATTTCAACATTTGTTAACTATTTTAACAAACAACTTTTTAACAAGAACAATTGTATTTTTTAGAATTTCAACATTGTATTTAATGTGAGAAAGTTATCAATTATAAGCCTGCAACATATCAACCTAAACCCAAACGGTGCTTATACAACTGTATAAGATGACGTCATCGTTTTATTTCATAGAGCCACGTAAAAGTAATGTTTAAGTTGTGAATTGTGTATCCCTGAGTGGATGGCATATTTGGTAGTCGCTTTGCAGAATAGAAGGTTGTTGAAAATTGGGGAGGGGGGATGTCATCGAGTTTTACGCCATTGAGGTTCGAATTTTGAACGGGAAAAGTTGGAGTGTGTGGAGTCAAAGTAGAGTTTGTAGGTAATGGTGGCATGATGCCTGGCGTTTCAATGGATGTTGGGAAGTGATAATGTGGATTGTCTTGCTATAATAGTGTTAGAAATAGTGTCTCACATGGATTCCTTTTCACGGTTGGATATGCGTTTATACACATCTAAAGATGAGTCGGATTTGTGACCGGTAAATGACATTATCTGGGCAGATGAGAAATTTCTTTGACTTGGAAATTTCTATTCTATTCTATTTTGTATGCACTTATTTTATAAGTAAACAAAAAGAGAATTGCATTTGACCTAAGTGAATGATATGTAGTTTCTTGTGACGTATCTTGATAATTGCCAAAGTGGTCGATTGGTATAAAATGGTCACGTTGATGCTAGAATTATCCTAATGTATATGGGATTCGGTGCGCGGCTGAGTTAAGGCTTTCCCCATAAATAATAGTGCTGTAAAAAATGTACTTTACCGCACTGGCACATTACATGACGTCACAATGAAAAAATACGTCATGATGAAGGTCATGACCTACATATCTACATTCCGCTTTTGAGTGAAAGATGTTTGATTTATGTGACATGTGAACTTCAGTGCAAAAGGAAAGTTAGGGGAGGAAGTTGTGGCTTCAACAGAAAACATGTTTTTCAGGCTAGATTCAACTTCGTATATGCAAAAATCACCGCATCTTGCATATTCAATGCAAAAATTAGACATGTTACAAGTCACGATAAACTTGCTCCCATCACTTTTCAAATTAAGAAATTAATATGTTTTGAAGTTATATTAACATAAACTTGGATTGATATCTGGATATCGTGCCAATGGAATGATTTATACATGCACGGTACGATTTTATCTTGATATTTGATCACGTGATATACAGCTGATGTAGAGACTGTCGGTCTGGTGAAAAATGTATGGGAGGTCAATATGCACTTAATTATATATACATATTTTTTTGGTATAAAAGGGTTGTGTGTACAGAATTTGTCAAAAATTGATCTGTTTATTAATGCTTTTCCCCCTGACATATTTCTATGGCCCTACTTAACACAACTGCGTGTTCTATCGAAAAACAAAAAAACTTGAAAGGAGGAAACAAATGACATCAGGATAAGTCTTCTTTGCAGATTAAGTGAGTTTTGTAAAATTCAAGCTATAATATCTAACAGTTTGTATTTTTCACACGATCGAAGTATCAATTCGCATATGCGGGAACTACTTAATCTTTATCTAGTCTTCCTGTCACTAAAGCTTGGATAACTTCCTACCACTTTATCTCTCTGTTTCAATGTCAACCAGAGAATGAATATTTGAATGTCTGAATCAGTATTATCGTGTTCGGATATAAACACTTTATTTGAAGTGTGATTTGTAGAAATGTATATTGTTCTTTCAAGATGGAGGTTATGCTAGACAGGGGACGAGTTCGAAGCCAACCTTTGGATGCCTGGAATGGAATCAAATGTAGACTCATCGATATCATCAATACGGACAGAGACACTGAACGAGAATTTCTGATCTTATCAACATCAAAAGTAGGACGAGAAGTGAAGGTCAGATATCAATACGTTAAAAAATGTCGGAATATGATTGAAATATGTATTCAATGCAATATTAGTTTTTACGATTTCTATCGTTTTATTTAAAGTAAATATCATTCACAAATATACACATTAGTTTGAGATTTCGGGGGTCAATAGTTCAAATTAAAACTGGTCTTTCTTTTTACAGAATGGAGAGCAGTTTTTCGAGATCCTCGAAAATAAGTATAGTGAGCATTGTCATGTGGTGGAATTTCTCATCAACCTTACCGAGGAAATTAGACTTCATGTGGATGATGGTGTTACTAAAGTTGGTGATGAGTTACGAAGATACTTGGAAGATGTGAGGGATTATGACGATAAACTTACTGAAAAGGGGCTGGGAGCAAAATGCTTTGTTGGAAGAGAAATCGAAATTGCCGGTATTATGGAAACGTTAAAACAGGAAAACGAGAGAAAGGGTATGTTTTGTCAAAGAAACTATCATCGCTTCTTTCATTGCAATACTATCGTATACCTACCGTTCCTTAAATTATATTTAAAGGCATAAATTTATGTTACTGTGACGTATGATCCTTGCTTATACCAATTGACCATATCCATTCCACAAATGCATCCAAAATGCATTCCAATAAGTTAATTAATTAATGTAAGATGTTAAACATTTCAAGTTGTCATTTTCATTTGTAAATAAATCTCCCTTTTATCAATCGATTGATTTATTGAATATTGTTTTACGTCCCTCTCGAGAATATTTCACGCATATGGAGACCACTGCCGGTGAAGGGCTGCAAAATTTAGTCCTATGCTCGGCGCTTATGGCCATTGAGTAGGGAGGGATCTTTATCGTGCCACACCTGCTGCGACACTGGACCTCGGTTTTTGCGGTCTCATCCGAAGGACCGTCCCATTTAGTTGCCTCTTACGACAAGCAAGGGGATACTGAGGACCTATTTTAACCCGGATCCCCACGGGACTTTATCATTCGATTAGAGGACCATTTATTCTAGAATCTAGTTCCGCGAAATCCTTTTAATTTCATTTGAGGATTTTAGCAATCAATTCGATTTTATTGTGAAAAGAGTATTGAATATTGTTTTGATATGATGAACCTTCATTTATATATGTTTATTTGTTTCAAGGACTACTGATTTGTGGAATGGGTGGTATGGGGAAAACTAGTTTGGCTATAGAAATATGCCGCCACCTTTACATAGAAGCCAAATGGAATGTGTACAAGGTAGACTTGAGGTATGCTGAATTCACAGCTTGATTTGATTTAATCAAAAGTGAAATTTGTTTGGTTTTCCTAAAAAAGCAATTTTGTTAATACGAAAAGTTGACACTACCACGAGGGTCATTCAAAAATATGTATACTACTGCCATAACATTTTTCAGAACGTCATATTACATCCAAAATTTGTAGACATAATCAGACAAAATTGATTTTAATCATCCTGTAGAAAATTCAGATATGTTTCGATACATCAGAAAATATAAAAAAAATAAATAAATAAATGAATAAAACCGAAAAATGAATTCACGGCGCATGGTAGAATTTTGTTATTTACACAAATGCATCATATAATGCTAATTGTCAAATCTATCACAAACGGAAATAAAACAGAATAAAATTTATACGTTCGAGTAGAGAATTATTACATTATTTCATAAGCTAAATTTTGACCTATTATGTCAAGGCGTTTAATGGAAATCGATTAAAGAAGGCAGCAAACTAATTAAAATCAGATCCCAAGATACGCTCACAATCGCTACAGAGTATACGAAAGTCTGATTTTAATTAGATTGAGAAGGCAGGTAGTTCTCTTTCGTGAAATGAAAAAAATGACGTCGCGGGAAATCACGGAGCAGAGAATGGCCATAAATTTTGTGTCGCACTCCGGAAATATCCAATAGAAACTGTTAAAATGCTAGAAGAAGCGGATATGTCAAAAGTTTAGTCGTGCTTTAATGTATAAATGGCATAGACGATTTTCTTGTGGTAGACTCTATATTGGATGACAAATGTCCTGGTAGGAAACGAATTATTTGTGAAAAACTTGTCGAAAGAATAAGTAACGCTATGGAAAATGATGGCCGCGTCACTGTCGCGGAATTACAAGATATCTTTGATGTTAGCTCGATACTGTCTTCATTATTTTTACTGAACATTTGGAAATGAGAAGAGTTGCAGCCTGCTTGATATTTAGGCGATAAAGTTAGAAGGCGTCCAAGGCTGTGTGTGAAATGTAATGGGGAATATTTTGAGAAACTGTAAATCGCGACGCTGTGACGTTGTGTTTTTGACGTAACGATGCTCTGTGGCGAAAGAACATACTATTTTTTAAAATTATATATCACGGATACTATTTGATTAAATAAGATGACACATTCCAGGTCGATAAAATAAATGCGTTCAAATCCAATAACGCGTTGAATTTTATTTTTCAAAAATATGTACATGTATACGAGAGAGAGAGAGAGAAATTGTCTACGTATTTTTTTAATGACCCTCGTATATATTCTTTCCTCTTAATTGAAAACCTCTGCGTTTATCAATTTGTTTCATGGTATTGTTCAAGGAGGAAAACAACGAACGTAGATGTTTTAAATCAAATAATGAACCACGAGCAGTTCATCGTAGTGTTTTAACAATGTATATATGACTATAATTACATTTGTTGAAATGATGATCAATGTTACACAAGAGATGATACATTAAGGCATGGTTAAGTATTTCTGCTGTTGTCTAGGGAGGAGACAACGCTGAGAGATTTAATACGCAACACTCTCACTCGGCTTGGAGAAAATCTGACATTTTCTGCTAGTAGTCAATCAACAGAGGCCACAGTGGAAGATAATCATTTGACGTATTTGAAACAATTGCTTATTCAGAGATGTGATCAAACGACAAGTATGTTCTCTCTTTCTTTTTCTTGATTTATTACATTATTCTGTTCAAAGGATAGTTACTTGTGATGGTAAATATACATTTTTACTTTTACAGATTCGGCCTTGTTGTTTGATAACATTGACGACATCTTGGAGAAGGACAGACAAAGACTTCTTGTTTTTGTACAGCAGCTACTACAAAAGTTGGCTTCAAGTCCTCGAAAGAATAATGTATGTATCATATTCAAAGTTTCAAATAAGATTTGGTTATTAATCAAGGGGTCAGATAAGTTTTCCTTATTTGTCAAATTTGATTATTGATCAAAGGTTCAAAGAAGTTTTGGTTACTGATATATTTCTGTCACTTTATAGAACAATTGTTGAAGAAACATGTTTACTTCAGTATCTGATCAAGGCATAGGGTTCACGGAGAGTAAAATCAGGAATGCTTACTACTCCTAAGCACTTGATCCCACCTCTGGTGTGTCCAGAGCTTCGTGTTTGCATTACTCTTTATTTGAATTCTTTTGTAGGAATTGTGGGATTGATTGATGTTTGTCATGTTCACCTCTTTATGTCCGTTCCTTTTTCAGATGCGGATACTTTTCACTGCAAGAGAAAAACTATTAAACAGCAATACAATTCCTTTGCTTAGTGGGTTGATTCAAGAAACTGAAATTAGAGGGTTAAGTGAGGAAGTATCGATTGGATTATTTAGCATGACTCTTATAATGGAGGTAAGGAAATTGTTTAAGAAAATGAATGTTTATTCTGTTATTACATTAACAAATTCATAATGTATATATTCGTATACATGTACCTGTCTCGGTAGCTGAGTAGTAGAGCGTTCGCTTCGTAACCAGGAGATTGTGAGTTCGAACCCCGCTCGTGCCATGACCAGGTCAAGCCTAATACTATAGAATAAGTAGTGATTGCTCCTTCGCCAACGCTTGGTACCGTATAAGTTTTACATTTAGAAGTGACAATCACAGGTGTTTCGGATATGACATTGAAAACGGAAGTTCCGTGTCTCAACAGGCGTTTTCACATCATGAACCCTCACTAGTACGTCCCTGATCGCTAATATGAGTATATGTCTGAATTTATGGTAATTCACTTGCAGCTGGTGACGTCTCAATATGGGTGAAAAACTATCGACGGAATTGAAATAATGTATCATTGAATTAATCATACATATGTATATGCCTACTATGGTAAATAAAAACGACTAAAGAGGACCGGTAACACGGTCAAGATACATGTATTTCAAAAAGTGTTTGGAATTATCTTTTTTACAAATACAGTACATTCGTATACATTTCGGAAAATTCATAAACATTAGAAATGAAATACCGGTAATATGATTGTTTCAGAGCAGTGTTGATACGGCGAAGAAGATTGTTGCTTTATGTGGAAACTGTCCTTTAGCCATATTGTCGTTGTGTAACAGCATACGAAACTCAGATATCACAGCAGAAAAGTTGTTGTTTAACCTCCAAATGACCCAACATAACGCAGGGGGGTTACAGAGTTTCGGAGTAGGGTCGTGCTTGAAGCAATCCTTCAACCGTTTGAATAGGGAGCTCTGTCGATATCTAGTTATGCTGTCAGTTTTCCGTACAGCTAAGTTTGACATCTATGCTGCAAATGCAATTGCTGGTAGAAGCAAGAGTAGGGGAAAAGCGTTGACGTCCCTTGATCTTGTGCATCTGAAAAGCTGCCACTTTGTGGAAATAGCAGTCCAGGAATTTTCTGTCGGACGATCTAAAGCGTACTGTTTGCATCCATTAGTCGTCCAGTTCTTGATAAATGAAATTGATACCCAGGAAGGCTACGACAAATTTCACAAGTTGGCAAAAAATAGATTCATTGAATATTTCGATGAAGTTGTTCTGTCAATATCATTGGATCTTCATACACATCCAACAAAATTTCAGAAAAGTCTTATCGAAAACAAAACGCACATTCAAAGTTTCTTCAACTATGTAATTACATCTGGTAGGAATCTTCAAAAAGTGTGCGTTGATTCGTCAAGTGTGGTAAGCGAATTTCGTAAAGATGAATTGTGTTCCGTGGTCTTGAGTGATCACGAACGAAATCAATATTATGATCAATATATTAAGTATGCGAAGGAAAATGGCTTAGTCTTGGATGAAATACATTTCAAAACGATGAAAACAAGATTGTATTACGATATAGATCGATCTGACGAATGCCATAAACTATTAAGAGAAACAGAGAATCTGGTGAACAACAATGCCTCTCTTATAGAAGGACCCGCAAATCCTGTTTTGGCACATTTTTACTGGATGAGGGGAAGGCTTTTGAATGCTAAATCTCATTATAAAGATGCTTTGACGATGATGGAAAAGTCTATTTCATATTACCAAAATGACTCGGAGTTGTTCAAGACAGAAATTGCAAACATATATAATTCTGTTGGCGTAATTTACTATAACCAAAGAGACTTTGAAAAGTCTGAGGCATATCATGAAAAGGCACTCGAAATGGCAAAAGAGCAGCTTTCGCAAGAGGAAGTTGAGGCAGTGGGAATTAACATGCAAGTCTATTACACAAACATCGCAACTGCTCTGGTTGCACAGTGGCAAAAACAAATACATTTGAGCGAAAAACCCCACAGTCCACTGTTGATCAAAGCTGAAGAATATTACACTCGTGCTGTTCATCATGACCCTATACCATCAGAAAGCCGAGCAAAGAAACTAACTAATCGTGGGAAGCTGTATCTGAAAATGGAGAAATACGATGATGCTGAACAAGATTTGTCAGAAAGTTTGCAAATTAGAAAGAACGTATCGGTCCCCCCTAACGCAAACCTGACACACGCTTATCACAACATTGGGCGCTATTATGTTTTAAGAGGAAAGAATCCAAAAACAGGTAAAATGTGCAAATACATGTAATGTAATGTTTAATCATTTCACTATATGTTTGCAATTCGAATTGATATCACATGAATTATGTAATATTTGTTTTAAAGGTTGAGTATAGATAGTAATGCACTAATTAGTAAAATATAAATTGATGTTTAATCTAAAATATACATAGATCGTGGATAATGTACTTATTTTAATCATTTGTTACCTTTGTTCTTAAATTTATTCACGATAGAAAACCAGTTGGAATGCTTCAAGAAAGCTTTAGAATACTACAAGGAGGCGAAGTGTCAGATAAGAATAGGTGGATTGTCAGTCACAGATCCAATATACAAAGACATCGTGAAATTCCATAAACTTACGCTCAAGGTCCTTAATGATGGACGCGGACTGGAACAAATAAAACAATTTTATCAGGTGGGTGCCATTATTGTATTTGTAAATAAACTAAACATTTAATTAAAACTTTATTCAGATAAATATATGGAAATGTCTACTAGCTACCCTGTACACTATTGGAACATAAGTATATTCATACATACATTATGTGTATATATCCTGTTCTTCTCAGGAATTTGAATCGGGTAAATTTAACAAGAAAATTTGGAAGTGGAGGAACATTGATGAAACAATGACAAAATGTGAGTGTCTGGCATCAACAGGAAAAATCCTTCAAACTTATTCAGAATCCGAGTCGGACAGCTCTGATTCGGAGGATTAGTCGACCTCTGGCAGCTCCTCTGATCAATCTCCATTCATCGATACCACAGACAAAGACGATCGATCTGACTATGTCTACAAGGATTATTGAAATGATAATAGAAATTTGCAAGAGTCAATGAATCAATGAGTTTTGAATATGAAAAATATGATTTATTTACTTCTACCTGCGAAAACGACACTAGTCTCAAAGCCCATCTTCCTACAATCGATCAATCGGAGCGAGACAAGCTCGATAGTGGAATTGAAAGTTTGACCTCGATTCCATGAGTTCATTCTGCAGTACCGAAGACTTACACATCAAAAGAAGGCGACTTGTATCCATGCAATCAGGCTCACAGGATGACAATATGTTAACAAATGATGAAAAATAATACATGTAAATATATGGTTATACTCAAGGGGCACTGTAAAGATAAACACGCAAGACGGTAATCCCCCCATTTTTAACCTTATTAGTTTCTTTAAAACACTTAAATTCGTCTTAAACGAGCCTGAGTTCGGCCTTTTCCGTCAACTCGCAAAGTCATGTGACAGCCAGTTTCATTGTTCATGCAGTTCTAAGTGTGTTTACTATACGCGATGTACTAACATGTGTTTTGACGGAAATTCGTTTGAATTGAATGCAAAAAATAGATAAAGTAATAGTATTGAAAAAGAAATGTTTCGTAGTTGTAATCATATCGAATACGACGGGTCAACAACATGGTAAGAAAGTTGCGTTTGTATATATCGCAACCAATTCGATACGCAGAACCACCAGAAGTAGTAACTACGATACCGTAGGGATCTGGGTTAGAATATGTCATCAATATCCCTTGCCTGTCGTAAGAGGCGAGTAAATGGGTCGGTCCTTCGGATGAGACCTCAAAAACCGAAGCCCCGTGTCACAGCAGGTGTGGCACGATAAAGATCTATCCTTGCCATAAGCAACTAGCATAGACCTAAATTTTACAGCCCTTTATCGGCAATGGTGACGTCTCCATATGAATGAAAGATTCTCGAGCAGGATACTAAACAATAATATAACAAAAAACCTCTTTCTAACCCCACTTAGCATTTTTCTACTGTTTTAGTATATATCTCTTTGAGGTGTGTATATTACTCATTAAATGAGTCTTCCTCCTGTGACATTTGATGGAATCTATGTGTATTTCTGATCTCGAGTTGGAAGGCTCCACAAATATTCTTGTGTCCCTCTTTCTGAAAACATTATTTTCCGAAGGAGCGCCCCATGTAGTCCTCTTCCGACAAGTAAGGGGTATTGAGGACTTATTTTATCTCAGATCATCACGGGATTGTTAGAAAGAGGAAAATTAAAGATTTGTTCACTACAAAAACGCACAGAGCCATAGATGAAAAAGGAAATGAAAGAATAAATAGGAAGAACAATCTCATACAGAATAAGGGAAAATAAGAAAGAGTGCAAAACAAAAGAAGATAGGTTACGAAAAGATCAAAAGTTGATAAAAGGAAAAGCCTGGACAGCATAGCATGCAAAGCAGAAAAGTGCAGCAAACACAAATCGCTCAAGTGAAGTGTACCAACTTTCTAAACAACTTTGTGCAACGAAAGGTTGGTTGTTTGTTTGTCTGCTTTTCGTCCCGTAGGGAATTTTTCACATATATTGATACGTCACCAGCTGTAGCATCGTCGGATACCCACGGGTGATCTCGTTTTTTACTCATCACGTGATGAGTAAAAGACGAGATAACCCGTGTGTATCCGACGATGCAGCTGTAGTTGAAGTACTACAAATTTAGACAGGTGCATAGCGCTTTATCCCCTGCAAGGACTCCCGGAGGCCTCGAAGCGGCCTACAGACTCCCTACCCTTTTTTTTTTCCAGATTCACCACTCCCCCTATATATTCCTTCCGACAATTGCCGCAAGTAAATTGCATGTTATTGATTTCTTTTTAATGAAATGTATCATTCTTTAATTTTCTCTCTTAATTCTCCGGATTGTAAGGACATCTGTAAAGAGTATGTGCGTGTAATGTCTATCAGTTTTTAAAAACGGAGAAAGAGTCGATCGCCGGAAAGCATACATGCGTATCGGATTTTTTAAGGTAGTATTTAAACATTTCAGCTCTGACACGAAAGTCGATGAAGCCCAAATTCTACGAACGCAGGTAAGGTTTTGTAGAGACAAGTTAATCGTATGATTTAATCAACCTCTGACAGACAATGTTTGAATAATGTTCAAGTCGTAGAAATTTTGTAATATACTACTCAAAAGTTGATAATGATCACTAGGTTATATGTGTTTAATTTACCACTAACATAATAAAAGACATAAATTTGACTCAGACACGTGTTTACTCAGGTTATGAATGAAAATGCATGAACGGCATGAACTTTTATCAATACGGAATGCTTGAAATCTGATATCAACACCAAACGGTATTTCATTACAAAAAGTTAACAGCATACCAGAGAAAGAATTACACAGTTTTTGGGGATAGTCCATCATTACACTTAGTCGATGAAGTGTCAATACCGGGTATGCCTTCCCCTTGCATCAATGACGGTTTGACAACGTCGAGCCACGCTGTCAATAAGCACCCGGATGTTTCCAATGGGAAGGTTGTTCCACTCTTCCACGAGGGCGTTTCCGAGCTCTGCCAAAGTCGTGGATTGTGCTCTACGGCGTGAAAGGGCAACCTGCAGCATGTTCCATACATGCTCAATCGGGTTCAAGTCCGGCGAGCGCGCTGGCCAGTCCATACGGACAATTGTCTCCCGCTGAAGGTACTGCTCCACCACCCTGGCGTGATGAGGACGGGCGTTATCATCCATCAGAATGAACTCAGGGCCAACAGCACCAGCGTAGGGTCTGACGTAAACATCGAGGATCTCATCCCGGTACCGCACCCCGTCATTGTTCCTCTCTCCAGGACACGAAGATCTCCTCTTCCATCCCTGCTGATTCCACCCCAGACCATGATGGAACCACCACCATAACGGTCATGTTCATGTTCACTGATGTTGGCATCATGGAAACGTTCACGTTGTCGTCGCCACACTCGGTGCCTCCTGTCTGTAAAGTCCAAACAATACCTGGACTCGTCGGTAAACAGAACTTGAACCCAATCGTTCTGTGTCCAAGTGACATGATCTTCAGCCCAGTCCAATCGCTCCCGCCGGTGTCGAACAGTCAGCGGGACTCGAACACATGCCCTTTTCGAGTTGAGACCTGCATTGTGAAGCCGATTCCGTATCGTCTGAGTAGACACATTCACCCCCGAGGCGTTCAGGAGGTCGTTACGTAGGTTGGTTGCTGTCCAGAAGGGATGGCATCGTGCCTGAAGAGCCACAAAATGGTCTTGGGGTTGGGTTCTCGACCTCTGACGATCACCCCCATGTCGGTGTGCTGCTGTACCAAAAGTTTGCTGTCGGTTCCAGGCCCTGTTTACAACGCTCTGACTGACGTTTAGTGCATTTGCAACGTCACGTTGTGAATAGCCAGCGTCAAGCATTCCAATACATCTGCCCAGTTGTTCTGTCGTCAGGCGACGCTTTATACGTTGAGGGGGCATTGTGTTAATAAACGTAGTGTAAACACTCAAGTGAGTTTGAAATTTTAGAAAGAATCAGACACCGATGCCTGAGTGAAAATTGTGCAATGGTAGCAAAAGCATAAACTGTGGTAAGAAACGCATTTCCCATGGCATGAAATGCACGAGCAAGTTTGTTGAAGACGTTTTTGATTTCACTTGGACACAATATTGCCAGTTATGCAGTTATTAATTTTTTAAACAAAAATATCTATGATCCTTATCAAATTTTGAGTAGTATATTATATGAAGGTCAAAAATAAAATTAACATGACGCTTAAAGTGGAATGCACTCTAAAACAGGTCAATTCACAACAGGTTATCTGTAACACTCGTGAAATCGATTTACACTAACTAGATATACAATTTGGGATTAAAACTTCATTGTTCAAAAATGTTTTGTTACTGTTTATGTGCCAAGAATTAACTTCAAATGTTTTTGGTCAAATTACCGACATATTTTGAGACGCACATAATTTTCATAAAAAGGGCAATATTTCAAAAACAAACATGGTCTGCATGGGTTCAAAACATTACAGAGTTAATTTAATATTCAGGCTGACACTTTAAAAGCTCACCGATTAAAGTGGTGTGAATTAAAGGAGGTTTGGGAAAATAACATAAGGAATTTGAGGATCACCAAGCCTTTAAAACAAGTGCCTTATAGTGGGTACAACAACACTGTGATGGGCCCAGAGGAAAAAAAAAAATATCCAAAGAAATCTAGAGTTTAGTCTGTACATGTATTGCATGCTATATTTGCTTGGTTAAGTCGTTAGTATCATATGTAGTAATTTTACAGCGGTTTAAATCACGCAAACTGCGTTGGTCAAGAGGCAATATAGTCGATACTCTTGGGTTTAGAGCCTTTTTATGTATCTAACTGACCATATAGAAAGAGGAAATATTTTGAAATATGTGACTACACCGAAAATTGAACACGTAACCCTGCATTATTAGTGAGCTGTTCTACATAGTTTACTGTCCAGGCTGATGACCACAGTCCATCTTCTGCCTCATCACTGTTGTCAAAATTCTAATTCATATTGCAGTAATTTTGTCAGTTGTTAATGTTAAAAATACAAGAATTGCGTGACACATCTGTTGTGACAACATGACTCTGCTTGAGTGTACAACTAGTAGTAGCTGCCAACTTGAATTTTAAATCAAAGTAACTTGATATTGTGCATATTGTGATAATGAGACAATATGAAATATTAACAATCCCTCTAGCCTTTTGTTTGGTGTCCCTGGTTGTAATGCATACACTTTCAAACTTGCATTTCTTCACGATTTCATTATTTATTTTCCTTTTGATGTTGTGTTATGTAATTTATATGGCCAACATGCTATTGCATTTTAGGAAAAATAAATATCATACACTCTATGTTAACAATTGCAAATACAAAGATTACGTAAAGCGATAATCGTAATAAGCAACATACCGTCGTATTTTGCTAATAGTTAATTTACAGACGACACATTGGAAGGTAATCCCTTACGATGAAAATATGTGTATGCTCTCTCTCTGTCTCTGTCTCTCTCTCTCTCTCTCTCTCTCTCTCTCTCTCTTTTCGCCATTGTGCTCCTACCCTAGACAAAAGCGTCAGCGGTTTGAACTGATTAGTTGAATCAATAGTGGTTACATACCGACCTCCAACTCCAGAAGGCACCAACTGAACGAACATCAATCTACACTGCAGAAGGATGTTTTCTCATCAATTTTACAAATTCGACCCTTTTCCTAATTTTGTAAAAGATGATATCTTCAAAAGTACATTTGCAGTTTTAAAACTTGGAACTCCATTGTGACACAGATTGACTGTTGGCCCAATGTTTGATAGAAACTAAACCTACATTTTAAAAGATGTTTAATCTTTCCTGTAGTAGCAGTTGGAGAATTTTTTTCATGCATATTTATTGTGTAAAACTTTAGATCCCTCTTTGGGGTTCACACGGGTGCTAGGCGTCATGATTTGAGCAGATTAAATCTATTGAACGCACATGATGATGCTTTCAAATCAATCTGTATTATCAATCTGCACAGCACTGACTGATGACTGAGCCAGGGGCTTGTAGGGACTTGTAACGACGGCCAGAACTTTTTAAGTTTTGGAAAAAGGAAAAAGTCGCATGGGGCTAGATTTGGAGAATATGGTGAGTGTGACGAGACGGTAACCTCCGATTTCAAAAATTGCTTCACAAGCTCAAATGTATATGATGGAACATTATTATGAAGTAGACGAACATGCCTAAATCCTGACACAGAGCGGAGTTTATGATGACATTTCTTGAGCTTTTTTAGTATAACATCTCGGTAATACCGACCTGTAAAACTTTTGCCCTTCGGTACCTGAATTTGTATGGCTATATCATCACATGAGAAGAATATGCATTATGCAATAAAGAACCTTCTTTGTGCTTATGGTTCTTTTGGCAACTACAGACCTTCTACCTGTTTAGTTAGCCATATTTTGTTTCCAAATTTTCTTCCTGGTTTGAACCCATGTTTCGTCACCAGTAACAATGTTTGAAAATTGTCTTTGATTGAATTTGGGAAACATTTTGAGCAATTGCTTAGCGGTTTGTACTCCTACCCGTTTTTGGTGATCCTTCAATGTATGCGGTATCCATCTGGTAGAAGTCTTTCGTACTTTCAAAATGAAATACACCCGCGATAGTGATATGCCAACAGCTTTCGCAATATCACGAATCGTGTATCTGCCATCACTTTCAATTATTCCCCTGACTTTTGAGACATTTGCCTTGCCTGTTACAGTCACAGGTCAGCCAGATTTTCCTGCATCTTTGACGGACTATGTGCCAGTCATCAATTTCTTTCTCCACCTGTCTCATAAGATGCCTTATCAGACCCATAAACTTCCCCAATTCAGTAAAAATCTGCCGAGTTTTGTGCGAACTTTTATATAAGCTCTAATTTCTTCAATATTCTCAACCCGTTTCCCAACCATTTTTACAACAGTGGTCAAAGACTATCTCTATTGAAATGATTGATTGATTGATTGTATCTTGCTTAACGTCTCACTCGAGAATTGTTCACTCATATGGAGACGTCACAAAGACCGGTGAAGGGCTTCAAATTTAAGCCTATGCTCGGCGCGTACGGCCATTGAACAGTGAGATTTCTTTAGCGTGTCACACCTACTGTGACACGGGTCATCCGTTTTTAAGGTCATCTCCGAGGACCCGTGACATTCACACCTGGTGCCGAGCGTTTGGTGATGGAACTGTCACTACCTGTTTTAACGATTTAGGTCTCTCGCGGCCAGGATTCAAACCCCGACCTTCCGCATCTATTGAAATGAATATAAATCTGAAACTATGTGGAGCTGAAGGCTCGTGTTTATACCGCTGGAAAGGTATTGCATAGAGCTATTCAAGATTATCATCATCCACGAAATTGTGCAAAGCGTTATCGCGCTGTGGTACAATACACATTACATATCGAACAATCCTCGTATTGTAACAGGAATTAACACCTATCAGTTTTGATTTCTTTTTTTAAATTTCAATTGGTGGCAGACTTAAATCATAAAACCAGTGTTTGGATTTCTTGTTACTCCAAATGTACTCTTCAGAATGAAATACAGAAATGGAAGAAAAACTCTATCGGAAAGTAATAAGTTATTAATGGAATAACTTATTTCAGTGGCGGGTCCAGGATTTGTGAAACCAATAAGCTTGGGGTCCCAGTGTTTCGAGGCTTTTATGTGCCATTGTAGCTATATGTTAAACATGATAGAATCAATAAATAACAAATTCTTGATTTGTTTATTTTTATGCACTTGTTTGTATGAATGTCAAATCTTATATATTTGCTGTTGTTCTACTAATTCATTTTAAATTTTGGTCACAAAATAGTGGCCGGCCCCCTGTCTCCTTTAAATCCGCTACTTTATTTGAACTCCTCCATTTGAAAAAATTTATAAAGGTCATACTAGTAACTGGTTTGTTGATGCTTGGTAATCTGAATAGCTTCACTTCAGAACTACTCTCAGTGCCCAATAGCATGGTCTATATCAGCTATTATATGCACACCTTCCACCTATATGTTAACATTTATTTAATACTTCAGAATTACACAAGTGCATGCAGCTATGATAGTGAACAAAGTTAAAGACTACAATAGGTATGTACATTGGTATATTTATTGGAAGTTATTATTCATTATTATAATGTCATGGTCATTGTGACCGGCGGTGAAATTACATTCCAAAAACCGACTTCAATGTACAAGTTTATCTGTATGCACTTATTCTATTAGTATACAAAAAGAGAATTGCATTTCATCTAATTCAATGACGTGTCGGCTATTGTGACGTATTTTGATAGCCATCAGGGTGATTGACTGATTTAAAATGGCCACGATGATCCTAGAATTCGTCTTCTGTTGTGTGTTCTATCCAAAAACAACAAAAAACTTGAAAAGATGTTACAAATAACATCAGGATAAGTCTTCCTTGTAGATTAGGTGTTTTTTGTGTGAATTGCAAGTTTTCATATCTAACAATTTGTATTTTGCACACGATCAAGGTCCCTAAACTACATATGCGGGGACTACATAATCTGGATTTAGTCTTCCTGCCACTAAAGCTTCAATCACTTTATACCACTTTAACTTTCTGCGTCACTGTCAACCAGAGAATGAATATTTGCATATCAGTTATATCGTGTTCGGATATAAACACTTTATTTGAAGTGTGATTTGTAGAAATGTATATTGTTCTTTCAAGATGGAGGTTATGCTCGGCAGGGGACGAGTTCGAAGCCAACCTTTAGATGCCTGGAATGGAATCAAATGCAGACTCATCGATATCATCAATACGGACAGAGACACTGAACGAGAATTTCTAATCTTATCGACATCAAAAGTAGGACGAGAAGTAAAGGTCAGATATGAATACATTTAAAACCCTCAGGATATGGTTGAATAATATATATGCAATGCAAAATTTCTTTTCTTTTTATTGAAAATTAATTTTGTTTACAACTCAAATTCATATACACTTTAGTTTGGGAATTTAGGGTCTCTATCCCATATTGAAACTAATCTTTCTTTTTACAGAATGGAGAGCAGTTTTTCGAGAACCTCGAAAATAATTATAGTGAGCATTGTCATGTGGTGGAATTTCTCATCAACCTTACCGAAGAAATCAGACTTCATGTGGATGATGGTGTTACTAAAGTTGGTGATGAGTTGCGCAGATACTTGCAAGATGTGAAAGATTATGACGATAAACTTATTGAATTGGGGCTGGGAGCAAAATGCTTTGTTGGAAGAGAAATCGAAATTGCCAGTATTATGGAAACGTTAAAACAGGAGGACGAAAGAAAGGGTACATTTTGTCAACGAAACTATCATCGCTTCTTTCATTGCAATCCTATCGTGTACCTACCTTTCATATTTAAAAAGCATAAATGTATGTCACTGTTACCATTTTAGAATAAAATGAACCAATATTTAATTATCCTTGGTTATAACCATTGACTTTATCATTTCCTCAAATGCATTCAAACAAGCTTGTCAATTAATTAATGTAAGATGTTATGCATTTCAAGTCATCATTTTCATTTATAAATATTTGGAGTTTTTATCACTCGATTAAAGAACCATTTATTCTAAAATCTAGTTATTGGATTCTGTTGCAGAAAATACTTTTAATTTCATTTCAGGAATTTAGTAAACAATTCAGTTTTATTGTGAAATAGAGTATTGAACATTGTTTTGATAGACCCTCAATTTTCTAGGTTTTATTTCTTTCAAGGACTACTGATTTGTGGAATGGGTGGTATGGGGAAAACCAGTTTGGCAATGGAAATATGCCGCCACCTTTACATAGAAGCTAAATGGAGTGTGTACAAGGTAGATCTGAGGTATGTTGAACTCATTGCTTGACATTTTATTGGTTTTCTTCAAAGAAAAACCTATTTTGTTAATACGAAAAGTTGAGGACACCATTATTAATTCTTTCTTAACAAAAAAACTGTATTGCGTTGATAATTCAGTTTCATGGTATTCTTCAACCAGGAAATTAACGAACGTAGGTGTTTTAAGACAACGATGAACCACGAGCAGTTCATCTTGGTGTTTTCACAATTTATGTGAGACTATCATATCCCAGTCAATGGATCGAATGAATAGAAATTACCGTACCTATACCAGATTTCTAAACGTCATAAAAACCCTTACAAAGATACTATATTACATTGCTGGATCTAGTAAGTGTTCTACCTAGTCTCTATCTTTACTCCTCACGAAAATATTAACAGCTGTGAAGGAAAAACTTCAAACATACTGTGCCACTACATATGCAAGAAGTGGTTTAAATCAAATGTGGATTCTAAAACATTTTTAAAGAACGTTTAGTAAACTTGAAATGGCAAAGCTTTTCGCAAATTAATAACATGAAAACGTGTGACTTTTAAACACTTTACACGGCTATTCCTCACGATAAATCAAAGCCTAGACTTTTTGACATAACAGACAGTTGTTTCTTCAATATAACTGGAAAACGCAAATATTCATATCTAGTGATTAGTCATCGAAAAATATCACTTTGTTAAATATCACCTGATCCCACGCACAAGTACTCTGAAGTTGAAATAAAAAAGATTCCTCATTGACAATATCTTCGTACTCTTCCAGTCTGTTGGAATTCCCATCGGCACGAATTGTGATCCTTTGTTAGGTGACCTGTTTTTATATTCATACGAAGCAGAATTTATTAAAAAAACTTCTCCGTGAGAAGAAAACATATCTTGCTGTGGCGTTCAATGCAACATTACGATAGATTGACGACGTTTTATCTATTAACAATGATAACTTTCATTAATATGTCGATTCGATATATCCCCAGTGAACTCGAAATAAAAGACATCACAGAGTCATCCACTTCTGTTTCATACTTATATATTTTATTGCAAATAGATATTAACGACAAACTAACAACTCAACTTTATGATAAACGGGGTGATTTCAGCTTCTCCATATTTATGGAGCAATTTTGCATTATCACCTGCATATGTTGTTTATATCGCTCAACTGATTCGATATGCAAAAGCTTGTTCTGCATATGATCAGTTTTTAAATGAAGTCAGGCTACTGACAAACTAACATATATCTGGTTTATCCAGGAGTCCGTGTTTTTCCAGTTCTCTATTTTGTATTGCTTATAGGAGTAATAAGATTGATCACTGTTCGTTATCTTCACCTTTTATGTGTTGCAATAATGATTAGGGCTACACAAGAGATGAGACATTAAGGCATGGTTATGTGTTTCTACTTTTGTACTAGAGAGGAGACAACGCTGAGGGATTTGATACGCATCACACTCACTAAACTTGGAGAAAAGCTTACATTTTTTGCTAGTAGTCAATCAACAGACGATAGAGTGGAAAATAATCATTTAACGCAATTGAACGAATTGCTTCTTCAGAGATGTTGTGATCAAAAGACAAGTATGTTTTCTCTCTTTTGCTTTCTCTCACATTATTCTGTTCAAAGGATTTTCACTTCTGGTGGTATATATACACATTTGCTTTTACAGATTCCGTTTTGTTGTTTGATAATATTGACGATATCTTGGAGAAGGACAGACAAAGATTTCTTGTTTTTGTTCAGCAGCTAGTACAAAAGTTGACTTCAAGTCCTCGTGAGAATATCGTATGTACCATAGTCAAAGATTCAAATACGTTTTGGTTATTAATTAAGATGTCAGATAAGTTTTGCTTATTCATCAAATTTGGTTAGTGATTAAAGGTTAAAAAAAGGTCAGAAAAGATCTTTTTCTATCATTTCATAAAGCAAATTTTGAAGAAACATGTTTACTCCGTTTACCTGACCAAGATATAGGACTCACGGAGAGTATAAGCAAAGATGCTTACTCCTCCTAAGCATTTGATCCCACCTCTGCTGTTTCCAGGGGTCTGTGTTTGCCTTATTCTTTATTTTGAATTCTGTAAGGAATTGTGGGATTGATAGATGTTTGATATGTCCGTTGCTTTTTCAGATGCGGATACTTTTCACTGCGAGAGAAAAACTATTGAACAGCAATACAATTCCTTTGCTTAGTGGGTTGATTCAAGAAACTGAAATCAGAGGGTTAAATGAGGTAGCAGCTATTGGATTATTTAGAATGACTCCTATAATAGAGGTAAGGGAATTGTTTAAGAAGACGAATGTTTGCTTTGTGATAGCAATATCACATTAATAGTGAATATACACACATGAATATGCATACTATAGTAAATAAATATGGCGAAAGAAGACCGGTGACATGGTCGAAATATTTCAAAAGAGTGTTTAGATTTTTGTTTTTTACATATACCAGTACATACATTTCAGAATATTCATCAACATAAATCTGAATACTCATTATGACATTTTTCAGACCAGTGTTGATACGGTGAGGAAGATTGTTGCTTTATGTGGAAATTGTCCTTTAGCCATATTGTCGCTGTGTAACAGCATACGAAACACAGATGTAACAGCAGAAAAGTTGTTGTTTAACCTCCAAATGACCCAACATGACGCAGGTGGGTTACAGAGTTTCGGAGTTGGATCGTGCTTGAAGCAATCCTTCAATCGTTTGAATAGGGAGCTCCGTCAATATCTAGTTATGTTGTCAGTTTTCCGTACAGCTAAGTTTGACATCTATGCTGCAAATGTAATTGCTGGAAGAAGCCAAAGCAGCGGGAAAGCGTTGACGTCCCTTGATCTTGTGCATCTGAAAAGCTGCCACTTTGTGGAAATAGCAGTCGAGGAATTTTCTGTCGGAAGATCTAAAGCGTACTGTTTGCATCCATTAGTCGTCCAGTTCTTGATAAATGAAATTGATACCCAGGAAGGCTACGACAAATTTCACAAGTTGGCAAAAAGTAGATTCATTGAATATTTCGATGAAGTGATTCTGTCAATATCATCGGATCTTCATACTCATCCAACAAATTTTCAGAAAAGTTTTATTGAAAACAAAACGCACATTCAAAGTTTTTTCAACTATGTAACGACATCTGGTGGAAATCTTCAAAAAGTGTGCGTTGATTCGCCAAGTGTGGTAAACGAATTTCGTAAAGATGAATTGTGTTCCGCGGTCTTGAGTGATCACGAACGAAATCAATATTATGATCAATATATTAAGTATGCGAAGGAAAATGGCTTGATCTTGGATGAAATACATTTCAAAACGATGAAAACAAGATTATATTTCGAAATCGATCGATCTCACGAATGCCATAAACTATTAAAAGAGACTGAGGATCTGGTAAACAGCAATGCCTCTCTTGAAGAAGGAACCGCTGATCCTGTTTTGGCACATTTTTACTGGATGAAGGGAAGACTTTTGAACTCTACAAGCCATTATAAAGATGCTTTGACGATGATGGAAAGGTCTATTTCATATTACCAAAAAGACCCGGAGTTGTTCAAAACAGACATTGCAAACATACATAACACTATTGGCGTAGTTTACTTTAACCAAAAGGACTATGAAAAGGCTGAGTTATACCATGAAAAGGCAATCGAAGTGGCAAAAGAGCAGCTTTCGCAAGAGGAAGTTGAGGCAGTGGGAATTAACATGCAAGTCTATTACACAAACATCGCAACTGCTCTGGTTGCACAGTGGCAAAAACAAATACATTTGAGCAAAGAATCCCACAGTCCACTATTGATTAAAGCTGAAGAATATTACACTCGTGCTGTTCATCATGACCCTATACCATCAGAAAGCCGAGCAAAGAAACTAACTAATCGTGGGAAGCTGTATCTGAAAATGAAGAAATACGATGATGCCGAACAAGATTTGTTAGAAAGTCTGCAAATTAGAAAGGACGTATCAGTCCCCCCCAACGCAAACCTGACACACGCTTATCACAACATTGGCTACTATTATTTCTTAAGAGGAGATAATCCAAAAACAGGTAAAATGTGAAAATACATTATATGATTTACAATTCTTAATTGCAGACATTGACTCTGCATTTTGATTTGATATCACATGAATTATGTAATATTCAGTTTTACGGTAAAGTATAGAGAATGATGCACAAAGATGCTTAATCTAAAATATGCATAGATCATGGAAATTGTGATTATTTTATTCATTTGTTAAATCTGTTCTAAAAATTATTCATGATAGAAAACCAGTTGGAATGCTTCAAGAAAGCTTTAGAATACTATGAGGAGGCGAAATGTCAGATAAGAAGAGGCGGATTGTCAGTCACAGATCCAGTATACAAAGACATCGTGAAATTCCATAAACTTACACTCAAGGTCCTTAATGATGGACGTGGACTGGAGCAAATAAAACAATTTTATCAGGTGGGTTCCATTATTGTATTTGTAAATAAACTAAACATTTAATTAAAATTTTATCCAGATGAATATATGGAAATGTCTATTAGCTACCCTGTAGACTATTGGAACATAAGTATATTCATACATACATTATATGTGTATAAATCCTGTTCTTCTTAGGATTTTGAATCGGGTAAATTTAACAAGAAAATTCGGAAATGGAGGAACATTGATGAAACGATGACAAAAAGTGAGCGTCTGGCATCAACAGGAAAAAACTTGGAAGAGTATTCAGAATCCCAATCGGATGCTTCTGATTCAGGGTCTGGCAGCTCCTCTGATCAATCGTCATCCATCGATATCACAGACGAGGAGGATCGATCTGACAATGTCAACAAGAATTAATCAGATGATGATATAAATTCGCAAGAGTCCATGAATTTTGAATACGAAAAAGTTAAGTTGCTTACTTCTACCTGCGAAAACGAAACTGTTCTCAAAGCCCTTCTTCCCAAAATCGATCAATCGGAGCAAGACAAGCTTGATAGTGGAATTGGAAGTTTGACCTCGAGTTCCATGAGTTCGTTCTGCAGTACCGAAGATTTGCACATCAAAAGAAGGCGACTTGTATCCATGCAATCAGGTTCACTGGATGACAATGTGTTTACAAATGATGAAAAATAATACGTGCAAAATGTATGGTTACTTTCTAGGGGGCACTGTAAAGGTAAACACGTATTTCGATCTCAACGGAGTATTTTAAGGATGACGGATATTTACATAATGATTTTTGCTAAACTTTCATTGAAACCTGTATTGTAGGTTACAAGGTGTAGATAAGTTTTCCACTACACAAATACGCGAAAGAATGAAGACGACAGCTTTCAATTTTTCTTGCATTAAATATTTCTTTTAGTTGTATTAAACCGAAAATGAGTCCTACCTTAATATTTTCTTTGTAATAGATGAATTTGTTTTAAATGAGCCTGAGTTCGACCCTTTCCGTCAACTCCAAAAATCCTGTGACAGCCAGTTTCGATGTTCATGCAGTTCTAAATGTTCTTACTTTACACAATGTACTAGAAAGTATTTGTAAGGCAATTCAGATAAATCGAATGTAAACAAAATCAAATAGATAAATAGTACAAAATGATAGTTATAATCACAGCGGATATGACGGGTCACCAACATTGTAAGAAAGCTGCGTTTTCTTCCTTTACAATGTTGGTAAATACCAGATCTCAGAGAGTAAAGGTAAAGAAAAAGAGAAATAGTATTTTGTAAATGTTTTATATTGAATGTGCTTTTGCATGAGCGAAACAAATACTGCTTTCATTCCATTTTAATGGCTCACATCACCGTATACCACAACTGAGGTCAAACGTTTACCCTAAGTAAAAGTCAAATATTTCGCAGCGATTTTATTATGTTTTGTGTTACCTGTATTAATGGCAGCCAATGTGACAATTCTTTATTTTTCTTTATTTATTTTATTGTACATTCAATTTAGATTGCACATTATATACATTGTACTATATGTATTATGTGAATTATAAACATATTTTTTGAGATATTTGAAAATTTACGCAAATCATATTTGATGTAAATATTTTAGCTATTGTTTGTTTTGAGATTTATGTTTCGACAAATATGTGTGTATGTGAATTTGATTCAACAACGTTATGCTAAAACCGACATATTTCACTAGACTATTTGTTGCTAACATGAAAGGTGAAGATAACGAAGAAGTGATCAATCTCAAAACTCCTATAAGCAATACAAAATAGAGAGTTGGGCAAACACGAACCCCTGGATATACCAGATGTGGAATCAGGTGCCTAGGAGAAGGAAGCAACCTCTGTCGACCGGTCACACCCGCCATGAGCCCTATATCTTGATCAGGTAAACGGAGTTATCGGTAGTCAAAGTCAGTGTGCCAAGAACGGCATAACAATCGGTAGGGAACGAGTCAGACGGCATTTGACCCAATGATAGGTTATACTGGCAAACTATATTTTTATAACGACTACAGAATTTGCGAAATGCTGAATTTAAACAAAACTATTTAGAAATCGGCACCATCATCTTCTTTGTCAGTAGTCTGCCACGATAAAAAAAAACCCAACTGATCATATGCAGAACAAACTCTTGCATATCGAATTAGTTGCGATATATCCACACCATATGCAGGTGATAATGGAATATTGCTAAATAAATATAGATAAATATAGTTAACGATGGTGAAGCTGAAATCTCGTTTGCCGTTACTACCGTATCTATTTCCAATAGAATAACTAAGTATGAAGCTGAAGTAGACGACTCTGTGATGTCTTTTATTTAATAATATCCTTTATTTAACAACATCATTTTCTTATTTCGAGTTCGCAGGGAATGAAAATTATCATTATCAATAGATAGAACGTTGTCGATATATCTAAATATCAGAATTTTTTCAAAAGCTTCTACATGAGAAGATTGATTAATTGATTGATTGATTGATTGTATCTTGCTTAACGTCTCGTTCGAGAATTTTTCACTCACCAAGACCGGTGAAGGGCTTCAAATTTAGGCCTATGAGATATATCGACAAAGTGTTATTAACAATACTCATTTTTTAAATGTTGATTCGATATATCCCAGTAAATTACACCACAGAGTCTTTCAGATCTGCTTTATACTTAACTATTTTGCTGAACATAAATGATAACGGGAAACTAACAACTCAACTTTCTAACAAAGGGATGATTTCTCATCCTCAACTTCGCAGATCTATGTAGCAATATTGCATCATCACCTGCCTGTGGTGATTGTGTATCCCGACTGATTCAAAACGCTAGAATTTGTTGTGCATATTGTCAGTTTTTACATCGAGGCAAGCAACTGACAAATAAGTTGATGTGACATTGGTTTCAACAGATTTGTTTAAAGTTAGCATTTTGCAAATTTTATTATTGTTTGTCATAAAGTTGAGTTGTTTATTTGCCGTTAACATCCATGTTCAACAAAATATCTAAGCATGAGTGAGCTGTCGGTCAGAGGTGTTATTACTCAGGACTGCAAGTGCAAATATCCCCCGGTTCGAGTTCACAGGGATACCTCGAATCGACATATGAATGAAAATGACTATAGTTAATAGTTAAAACGTTGTCGATATATCTAAATGTTGAGTTGAAGGCACATCAAGATATTTCTTCTCTTACAGAAGCCCCATAACGAATTCTGCCACGTAAAATCACAAAAACAGGTCAGGTATCTTGAAGTATGGCTGATTTGAAATTTTGTAACCAGGTCTTCATTAAGAAGAAAGTGGTGTTATCAAGGCATGATGGGAGAAGACAATTCAAACAAACAAATCAATTTGACAGATCACCTCTTACTGTGTGTGTTGACATTTAGAAGAACTGGCAGGAAAATCTGGGAGAACTCATCATCGAGGAGACCGACTTTGAAGCGAAGACACGTAGAAAGATGACAATACCGCTTCTATTAGGAATTAAGTTTAGAAGAATCTCTTAAACAATGTCAGACTATGCAAAACTCCAACTCAAGCCGAAGGAAAGAGGCGCCATAAAGTATATCACTAAAAAAGCAAGTGGTCGTTGGAAGTTCGGCACCGTGCTTGCTGCCAGATAATATGGATAGAGCTGACGCCGAAATACAGATTGATGTCATGGTCACTTAAATCAGGACGCAGAACCACCAGAAACTAGTTTGAATAAAGCTTTCAAATCCAACAAGAAAAAATGACTTATTGAGTACAGTATATGAAATTTCAAATATACCTAGATCTACTCTAATTTCAAACAACAGATGTACAGTTGCAGTTTGTGCATGCCCCCACCCCCTCATTTTAGGGTAATATAACTTACAACGCTTATTTTCTCATTAAATAACATTCTTCAATTTTAGCCGTTTAAGCCTAGCTCATCTTTCAATAAGGCCTAAAAACACTATTTAAACAAAATTTTAATGTATCATGCTGAATTTTCTTCTCATCCTCACAAATATCAAGGGTTCTGAGTGAACTCATGGTTCTATGGGATGGCCAAATGGACTCAACCAGGGCTGCTAACACTGCAAGAATGTTTTCTCAATGTATCAAGGTCCATGTCCCAAATCAAGCTGATTTATAAATCCTTGAATATGGATTTGCCCCCCCCCCCCATGATTTTTAAAAGGTCTGGCATTGACTGTGCCACTGGAAAATTCAATAGCAAAACCAGCACTGATGATTTTTTAAATGCTAAGTGATGTTCAAAATAATTTCAACAAATTAATAATAGTATTTCTTCATGCCACGGTGTTCTGAAATTCAGCTGTAATCTCATAATAATTACTGGAAATATCTTGTATATAAATATCACTATCTTTAAGTGAAGTGTACCAACTTTCTAAACAACTTTGTGGAACGAAAGGTTGGTTGTTTGTTTGTCTGCTTTTCGTCCCGTAGGGAATTTTTCACATATATTGAGACGTCACCAGCTGTAGCATCGTCGGATACTCACGGGTGATCTCGTTTTTTATTCATCACGTGATAAGTAAAAGACGAGATCACCCATGTGTATCCGACGTTGCAGCTGTAGGTGAAGCACTAAAAATTGAGACATGTGCATAGCGCTTTATCCCATGTAAGAACTCCTGGAGGCCTCAAAGCGGCCTACAGACTCCCTATCTTTTTTTTTATTCCAGATTCACTACTCCCCCTTTGTTTTCCTTCCAACAATTGCAGTTTATTGATTTCTTTTTAATGAAATGCATCATTCTTTAATAGTGTTCTGATTTTCTCTCTTAATTCTCCGGATTGTAAGGGCATCTGTAAAGAATATGTACGTGTATTTCTAATCAATGTATATCAGTTTTTACAAACGGAGAAAGAGTCGACCGCCGGAAAGCATACATGCGTATCGGATTTTTCAAGGTTGTATTTAAACATTTCAGCTCTGACACGGAAGTCGATGAAGTCCAAATACTACGAAGTGAGGTAAGGTTTTGTAGAGACAGTTAATCCTATGATTTAATCAACCTCTGACAGACATTGTTTGAATAATGTTCAAGTCGTAGAAATTTTGTAATATTATATGTAGGTCAAAAATAAAATCAACATGACGCTTGAAGTGGAATGCACTCTAAAACAGGTCAATTCACGACACGTTATCTGTAACACTCGTGAAATCGATTTACACTGACAAGATACACAATTTGGGATTAAAACTTCGTTGTTCAAAAATGTTTTATAACTGCTAAGAATTAAATTCAAATGTTTTTGGTCAAATGACCGACATATTTTGAGACGCACATAATTTTCATAAAAAGGGCAATATTTCAAAAACAAACATGGTCTGCATGGGTTCAAAACATTACAGAGTTACTTTGATATTCAGGCTGACACTTTAAAAGCTCACCGATTAAAGTGGTGTGAATTAAAGGAAGTTTGGGAAAATAACATAAGGAATTTGAGGGTCACCAAGCCTTTAAAACAAGTGCCCTATAGTGGGTACAACAACACTGTGAGGGGCACAGAGGAAAAAATATCCAAAGAAGTCTAGAGTTTAGTACTTACATGTATTGCATGCTATTTTTGCTTGGTTAAGTCGTTAGTATTATCATATGTAGTCATTTTACAGCGGTTTAAATCACGCAAACTCCGTTGGTCAAGAAGCAATATGGTCAATACTCTTGGGTTTAGGGTCTTTTTATGTATCTAACTGACCATATAGAAAGAGGAATTATTAGGAATATGTGGCTACACTGAAAATTGAACACGTAACCCTGCATTATTAGTGAGCTGTTCTACATAGTCTACTGTCCAGGCTGATGACCACAGTCCATCTTCTGCCTTATCACTGCTGTAAAAATTCTAATTCATAGTGCAGTTATTTTGTCAGTTGTTAATGTTAAAAAATTGCGTGACACATCTGTTGTGACAACATGACTCTGCTTGAGTGTACAACTAGTAGTAGCTGCCAGCTTGAATTTTAAATCAAAGTAACTTGATATTGTGCATATTGTGATAATGAGATAATATGAAATATTAACAATCCCTCTAGCCTTTTGTTTAGTGTCCCTGGTTGTAATGTATATGCTTTTAAACTTGCATTTCTTCACAATTTCATTGTTTATTTTCCTTTTGATGTTGGATTATGTAATTTATATCGCCAACATGTCATTGCATTTTAGGTAAAATAAAATATATTCCATAAAAATGGTTAAGAATTACAAATACAAAGATTTCGCACAGCGATAATCGTAATAAGCAGCACACTCTCGTATTTTACTAATATTCAATTTACAGACGACACATTGGAAGGTAATCTCTTACGATCAAAACATATATTCTCTCTCTCTTTTTTTCTCTCTCTCTCTCATTGTGTTCCTACCCTAGACAAAAGGGTCAGCGATTTGAACTGATTAGTTGAATCAATAGTGGTTACATAACGACCTCCAACTCCAGAAGGCACCAACTGAAGGAACATCAATCTACATTGCAGAAGGATGTTTTCTCATCAATTTTACAAATTCGACCCTTTTCCTAATTTTGTAAAACATGATATCTTCAAAAGTATATTTGCAATTGTAAAACTTGAATTCCATTGTGACACAAATTGACTGTTGGCCCAATGTTTGATAGAAACTGATCCTACATTTTAAAAGATGTTTAATCTTTCCTGTAGTAGCAGTTCGAGAGATGTTTTTATGCATATTTATTGTGTAAAACTTTAAATCCATCTTTGGGGTTCACACGGGTGCTAGGCGTCATGATTTGAGCAAACTAAATCTATTGAACGCACATGATGATGCTTTCACATTAATATTGATTATCAATCTGCTCTGCAATATACGAGAGCTGTTCGATATATTATGTGTATTTTACGATATATCACAAGCATTCGATTTAAATAGTGAAATGAACATTACATCCTTTCAAAGTATTCTACGCGGTTTGAAATACATACTGAATTCATTTCTGAAATGCGTCACAGTACGCTGATTTAGGTAGACCTCTGAGGCACCGACTGATGGCTGAGCCAAGGGCTTGTCGGGACTTGTAACGACGACCAGAACGTTGTAAGTTTTGGAAAAAGGAAAAAGTCGCTTGGGGCTACATTTGGTGGGTATGGCAAGACCGTAACCTTCTCCGATTTTAAAATTGGCTTCACAAGCTCAGATGTATATGGGAGCATTATCATGAAGTAGACGAACATGCTTAAATTCTGAAACAGGGCGTCGTTGATGATGACATTCCTTGAGCTTTTTTAGCATAACATCTCAGTAATACCGACTTGTTAAACCTTTGCTCAAGATTATCATCATCCACGAAGTTGTGCAAAGCGTTATCGCGCTGTGGTACAATACACATTACATATCGAACAATCCTCGTATTGTAACAGGAATTAACACCTATCAGTTTTGATGTCTTTTTTTTTTAAATTTCTATTGCTGGCAGACTTAAATCATAATACCAGTGTTTGGATTTCTTGTTACTCCAAACGTACTCTTCAGAAAGAAATACAGAAATGGAAGACAAAATCTATCGGAAAGTAATAAGTTATTAAAGGAATAACTTTTTTCAGTGGCGGGTCCAGGATTTGTAGGTTCGAGGATTTTATGTGCCATTGAAGCTATATGTTAAACATAATAGAATCAATAAATAACACATTATTGACTTGTTTATTTTTATTCATTTGTTTGTATGTCTGTCAAATCTTATATTTTTGCTGTTGTTCTACTAATTCATTTTCAATTTTGGTCACAAAATAGTGGCCGGACCCTGTCTCCTTTCAATCCACTACTTTAGTTGAATTCCTCCATTCGCAAAAATATAAAGGTTATACTAGTAACTATTTTTTTTTATGCTTGGTAATCTGAATAGCTTCACTTCAGAACTACTCTCAGTGTCCAATGTCAATGACGTGTCGGCTATTGTGACGTATTTTGATAGCCGTCAAGGTGATTGACTGATTTTGAATGGCCACGATGATCCTAGAATTCTTCTTCTTTTGTTATGTGTTCTAACCAAAAACAACAAAAAACTTGAAAAGATGATTCAAATAACATCAGGTTAAGTCTTCTTTGTAGATTAGTGGGTTTTTTTGTGAATTGCAAGTTTTCATATCTAACAATTTGTATTTTGCACACGATCAAGGTCCCTAAACTACATATGCGGGCACTACATAATCTGGATTTAGTCTTCCTGCCACTAAAGCTTCAATCACTTTATACCACTTTAACTTTCTGCGTCAGTGTTAACCAGAGAATGAATATTTGCATATCAGTTATATCGTGTTCGGATATAAACACTTTATTTGAAGTGTGATTTGTAGAAATGTATATTGTTCTTTCAAGATGGAGGTTATGCTAGGCAGGGGACGAGTTCGAAGCCAACCTTTAGATGCCTGGAATGGAATCAAATGCAGACTCATCGATATCATCAATACGGACAGAGACACTGAACGAGAATTTCTGATCTTATCGACATCAAAAGTAGGACGAGAAGTGAAGGTCAGATATCAATACGTTTAAAAACCTCGGGATATGATTTATATATATATATATATATATATATATATATATAATGCAAAATTTTATTTCTTTTTATTGAAAATTAATTTTAATTACAACTCAAATTCATATACACTTTAGTTTGGGAATTTGAGGTCTGTACCCCAAATTGAAACTAATCTTTGTCTTTCTTTTTACAGAATGGAGAGCAGTTTTTCGAGACCCTCGAAAATAATTATAGTGAGCATTGTCATGTGGTGGAATTTCTCATCAACCTAACCGAGGAAATTAGACTTCATGTGGATGATGGTGTTACTAAAGTTAGTGATGAGTTGCGCAGATACTTGCAAGATGTGAAAGATTATGACGATAAACTTACTGAAAAGGGGCTGGGAGCAAAATGCTTTGTTGGAAGAGAAATCGAAATTGCCGATATTTTGGAAACGTTAACACAGGAGAACGAGAGAAAGGGTACATTTTATCCAAGAAACTATCATCGCTTCTTTCATTGCAATCCTATTGCATACCTACCTTTCCTTAAATCCTGTTTGAAAAGAATAAATGTATGTTACTGTTACCATATTAGAATAAAACGAGCCACAATTTAATGATCCTTGATTATAACCATTGACTTTATCATTTCCTCAAATGCATGCAAACAAGCTTATCAATTAATGTAAGATGTTATACATTTCAAGTCAGCATTTTCATTTATAAATATTTGGAATGTTTTTACATTCAATTAGAGAATCATTTATTCTAGAATCTAGTTATTGGATTTTGTTGCACAAAATACTTTTAATTTCATTTCAGGAATTTAGCAAACAATTCAGTTTTATTGTGAAATAGAGTATTGAACATGATTTTGATAGACCCTGAATTTTCTAGGTTTTATTTCTTTCAAGGACTACTGATTTGTGGAATGGGTGGTATGGGGAAAACCAGTTTGGCCATGGAAATCTGCCGCCACCTTTACATAGAAGCTAAATGGAATGTGCACAAGGTAGACCTGAGGTATGTTGAACTCATCGCCTGACATTTTATTGAAAGAAAAAGCTATTTTGTTAATGCAAAAAGTTAAGGACACCATTATTAATTCTTTCTTAACAAAAAACTGTACTGTGTTGATAATTCAGTTTCATGGTCTTGTTCAACCAGGAAAACAACGAACGTTTTAAGACAACGATGAACCACGAACAGTTCATCTTGGTGTTTTCACAATTTATGTGTGACTATCATATCCCAGTCAATGGATCGAATGAATAGAAATTACCGTACCTATACCAGATTTCTAAACGTCATAAAAACCCTTACAATAATACATTGCTGCATCCAGTAAGTGTTCTACCTAGTCTCTATCTTTGCTCCTCACGACGATATTAACAGCTGTGAAGGAAAAACTTCAAACGTACTGTGCCACTACATATGCAAGAAGTGGTTTAAATCAAATGTGGATTCTAAATAATTCTAAAGAACTTTTAGTAAACTTGAAATGGCAAAGCTTTTCTCAAATTAATAACATCAAAAACGTGCGACCTTTAAACACTTTACACGGCCATTCCTCACGATAAATCAAAGCCTAGACATTTTGACATAATAGATAGTTGCTTCTTCAATATAAATTGAAAACGGAAATATCCATATCTAGTGATTAGTCATCCAAAAATATCACTTTGTTAATTATCACCTGATCCCACGATCAAGTACTCTGAAGTTGAAATAAAAAAGATGCTGGAGTTCCTCATTGACAATATCCTCGTACTGTTCTAGTCTGTTGGAATTCCCATCGGCACGAATTGTGATCCTTTGTTAGGTGACCTGTTTTTATATTCATACGAAGCAGAATTTAATTAAAAAACCTTCTACGTGAGAAGAAAAAATCTCTTGCTTTGGCCTTCGATGGAACATTACGATATATTGACGACGTTTTATCTCTTAACAATGATAACTTTCATTTATATGTCGATTCGATATATCCCCGTGAACTCGAAATAAAAGACATCACAGAGTCATCCACTTCTGCTTCATACTTATATCTTTTATTGAAAATATATATTAACGACAAACTAACAACTTAACTTTATGATAAACAGGGTGATTTCAGCTTCTCCATCGTTAACTTCCCATATTTATGGAGCAATTTTCCATTATCACCTGTATATCGTGTTTATATCTATCAACTGATTCGATATGCAAGATCTTGTTCTGCATATGATCAGTTTTTAAAGCAAGTCAGGCTACTGACAAACTAGCATATGTAAAACTTATACGGTACCAATTTTGATGCACCAGATGCGCATTTCGACAAATAATGTCTCTTCAGTGATGCTCAACCGAAATGTTTGAAATTCGAAATAACTGGTATATCCAGGAGTCCGTGTTTGTCCAGTTCTCTATTTTGTATTGCTTATAGGAGTAATAAGGTTGATCACTGTTCGTTATATTCACCTTTTATGTGTTGAAATAATGATTAAGGCTACACAAGAGATGAGACATTAAAGCATGGTTATGTGTTTCTACTTTTGTACTAGAGAGGAGACAACGCTGAGAGATTTGATACGCAACACTCTCACTCGGCTTGGAGAAAATCTGACATTTTCTGCTAGTAGTCAATCAACAGACGATACAGTGGAAAATAATCATTTAACGCAATTGAAAGAATTGCTTCTTCAGAGATGTTGTGATCAAAAGACAAGTATGTTTTCTCTCTTTTGCTTTCTCTCACATTATTCTGTTCAAAGGATATTCACTTGTGATGGTATATATACACATTTACTTTTACAGATTCCGTTTTGTTGTTTGATAATATTGACGATATCTTGGAGAAGGACAGACAAAGATTTCTTGTTTTTGTTCAGCAGCTACTACAAAAGTTGGCTTCAAGTCCTCGTGAGAATAGCGTATGTACCATAGTCAAAGATTCAAATAGGTTTTGGTTATTAATCAAGGGGTCAGAAAAGTTTTGCTTATTCATCAAATTGTGTTATTCATTAAAGGTGCAAGAAAGGTTTGGTTATTGATCTTTTTCTATCATTTCATAAAGCAAATTTTGAAGAAACATTTTTACTCCGTTTACCTGATCAAGACATAGGGTTCACGGAGAGTATAAGCAGAGAGATGCTTACTCCTCCGAAGCACTTGATCCCACCTCTGGTGTGTCCAGGGGTCCGTGTTTGCCTTATTCTTTATTTTGAATTCTTTAAGGAATTGTGGGATTGATATATGTTTGTTATGTTCACCTGTTCATGTCCGTTGCATTTTCAGATGCGGATACTTTTCACTGCGAGAGAAAAACTATTGAACAGCAATACAATTCCTTTGCTTAGTGGGTTGATTCAAGAAACTGAAATCAGAGGGTTAAGTGAGGAAGCAGCTATTGTATTATTTAGAATGACTCCTATAATGGAGGTAAGGGAAATGTTTAAGAAGACCAATGTTTACTTTGTTATTGCAATATCACATTAATAGTGTACACACACACACACACACACACATGAATATGCATATTATGGTAAATAAATATGCCGAAAGAAGACCGGTAACACGGTCGAAATATTTCAAAAAAAGTGTTAATTTTTTTTTTTTACATATACGAGTACATACATTTCAGAATATTCATCAACATAAATTTAAATACTCAGTATGACATTTTTCAGACCAGTGTTGATACAGTGAGGAAAATTGTTGCTTTATGTGGAAATTGTCCTTTAGCCATATTGTCGCTGTGTAACAGCATAAGAAACACAGATGTAACAGCAGAAAAGTTGTTGTTTAACCTCCAAATGACCCAACATGACGCAGGGGGGTTACAGAGTTTTGGAGTTAGATCGTGCTTGAAGCAATCCTTCAACCGTTTGAATAGGGAGCTCCGTCGATATCTAGTTATGCTGTCAGTTTTCCGTACAGCTAAGTTTGACATCTATGCTGCAAATGCAATTGCTGGTAGAAGCAAGAGTAGGGGAAAAGCGTTGACGTCCCTTGATCTTGTGCATCTGAAAAGCTGCCACTTTGTGGAAATAGCAGTCCAGGAATTTTCTGTCGGACGATCTAAAGCGTACTGTTTGCATCCATTAGTCGTCCAGTTCTTGATAAATGAAATTGATACCCAGGAAGGCTACGACAAATTTCACAAGTTGGCAAAAAATAGATTCATTGAATATTTCGATGAAGTGATTCTGTCAATATCATTGGATCTTCATACACATCCAACAAAATTTCAGAAAAGTCTTATTGAAAACAAAACGCACATTCAAAGTTTCTTCAACTATGTAATTACATCTGGTAGAAATCTTCAAAAAGTGTGCGTTGATTCGCCAGGTATGGTAAGCGAATTTCGTAAAGATGAATTGTGTTCCGCGGTCTTGAGTGATCACGAACGAAATCAATTTTATGATCAGTATATTAAATATGCGAAGGAAAATGGCTTCGTCCTGGATGAAATACATTTCAAAACGATGAAAACAAGATTATATTTCGATATCGATCGATCTGACGAATGCCATAAACTATTAAGAGAGACAGAGGATCTGGTAAACAGCAATGCCTTTCTTGAAGAAGGAACCGCTGATCCTGTTTTGGCACATTTTTACTGGATGAAGGGAAGGCTTTTGAACTCTACAAGCCATTATAAAGATGCTTTGACGATGATGGAAAAGTCTATTTCATATTATCAAAAAGACTCGGCGTTGTTCAAGACAGAAATTGCAAACATATATAACACTATTGGCGTAATTTATTATAACCAAAGAGACTTTGAAAAGTCCGAGGCATACCATGAAAAGGCAATCGAAGTAGCAAAAGAGCAGCTTTCGCAAGAGGAAGTTGAGGCAGTGGGAATTAACATGCAAGTCTATTACACAAACATCGCAACTGCTCTGGTTGCACAGTGGCAAAAACAAATACATTTGAGCGAAGAACCCCACAGTCCACTTTTGATCAAAGCTGAAGAATATTACACTCGTGCTGTTCATTATGACCCTATACCATCAGAAAGCCGAGCAAAGAAACTAACTAATCGTGGGAAGCTGTATCTGAGAATGGAGAAATACGATGATGCCGAACAAGATTTGTCAGAAAGTCTGCAAATTAGAAAGGACGTATCGATCCCCCCTAACGCAAACCTGACACACGCTTATCACAATATTGGGCGCTATTATTTCTTAAGAGGAAAGAATCCAAAAACAGGTAAAATGTGAAAGAACATCTTCATGGAAATGATTTATAATATTTAATGATTGCACAATAAATCTGCATTTCGAATTGATATCAAATGAACTATTTATTATCTATCTTTAAAGTAAAGTATAGAAAATGATACACTAATATTTTCTTGGAAAATGTCGTTGTTTTAATCATTTGTTTGTTACCTCTGTTCTTAAAATTATTCATGATAGAAAACCAGTTGGAATGCTTCAAGAAAGCTTTAGAATACTATAAGGTGGCAAAGTGTCAGATAAGAATAGGTGGATTGTCAGTCACAGATCCAGTATACAAAGACATCGTGAAATTCCATAAACTTACTCTGAAGGTCCTTAATGATGGACGTGGACTGGAGCAAATAAAACAATTTTATCAGGTGGGTGCCACTAATATTTGTATTTGTAAATAAACTAAATATTTAATAACAAAGATATCCACGTAGATATATGGAAAAGTATATTAGCTACCTGGTACATTATTTGAACAAAAGAATATTTATACAATATATATATATATATATATATATATATATATATATATATATACCCTGCTCTTTTTAGGATTTTGAATCTGGTAAATTTAACAAGAAAATTCGGAAATGGAGGAGCATTGATGAAACGATGACAAAAAGTGAGCGTCTGGCATCAACAGGAAAAAGTTTTGAAACATATTCAGAATCCGAGTCGGACGATGACTCTGATTCAGGGGATGAGTCGACCTCTGGCAGCTCCTCTGGTCAATCCTCATCCATCGATATCACAGACGAGGAGGATCGATCTGACAATGTCAACAAAAATTATTCAGATGATGATAGAAATTCGCAAGAGTGCATGAATTTTGAATGCGAAAAAGTTAAGTTGCTTACTTCTTCCTGCGAAAACGATTCTGTTCTGAAAGCCCATCTTCCTACAATCGATCAATCGGAACGAGACAAGCTTGATAGTGGAATTGGAAGTTTGACCTCGGGTTCCATGAGTTCATTCTGCAGTACCGAAGACTTGCACATCAAAAGAAGGCGACTTGTATCCATGCAATCAGGTTCACTGGATGACAATGTGTTTACAAATGATGAAAAATAATACGTGCAAAATGTATGGTTACTTTGAAAGGGTGCTGTAAAGGTAAAAACATATTTCGATCTCAACGGGGTATTTTAAGGATGATGAATATTTACACCATGATTTATAAAAAGCTCCATTTTAGGTTACCAGGTATATATATATATATATATATATATATATATATATGTATATATATATATATATATGTTTTGCACGACTACACAAATACGCGAAAGAATGAAGACGATAGTTTTCAATTTTTCTTGCATTAAATATTTCTTTTAATTGCATTGAACCGAAAATGAGTTCTACCTTAATATTTTTTTTTAAATACATGGGTTTGTTTTAAATGAGCCTGAGTTCGACCCTTTCCGTCAACTCCAAAAATCTTGTGACATCCAGTTTCGATGTACATGCAGTTCTAATTTTTCTTACTTTACGCAATGTACTAGAATGTGTTTGTAAGGCAATGCAGATAAATCGAATGTAAACAAAATCAAAGAGATAAATAGTACAAAATTATAGTTATAATCACAGCGGATTTGACGGGTCACCAACATTGTAGGGAAGTTGCGGTTTTTTTCCCTTTACAATGTTGGTAAATATCAGATCTCAGAGAGTAAAGGTAAAGAAAAAAGGAGTATTTTGTAAATGGTTTATATAATATGTGCTTTTGCATGAGCGAAACAAATACTGCTTTCATTCCATTTTAATGGCTCACATTACCGTATACCATAACTGAGGTCAAACCTTTACCTAAGTAAAAATCAAATATTTCGCAGCAATTTTATTATGTTTTGTGTTATTAATGGCAGCAAATATGACAATTCTTTATTTTTCTTTATTTCTTTTATTGTACATTCAATTTACATTGCTCATTATATACATTGTACTATGTAAATTATAACCATAATTTTTTTTTAGACATTTGATGATTTACGCAAATCATATTTGATGCAAATATTTTAGCTATTGTTTGTTTTGAGATTTATGTTTCGACAAATATGTATGCATGTGAACTTGATTCAACAGCGTTATGCTAAAACCGACATATTTCACTAGTCTGTTTGTTGCTAACATGAAAGGTGAAGATAACGAACAGTGATCAATCTCATAACTCCTATAAGCAATACAAAATAGAGAATTGGGCAAACAAGAACCCCTGGATATACCAGAGGTGGAATCAGGTGCCTAGGAGAAGTAAACATCCCCTGTCGACCGGTCACCCGCCATGAGCCCTATATCTTGATCAGGTAAACAGAGTAATCCGTAGTCAAAATCGGTATGCCAAGAACGGCCTATAACAATCGGTATGAAACACGCCAGACAGCATTTGACCCAATGATAGGTTGTATTGGCAAACTAGATCATTATAACGACCATATAAATTGCGAAATGCTGACTTTAAACGAAACTGTTGAAACCCCTGTAACATCAACTTGTTTGTCAGTAACCTGTCTCAATTTAAAAGGTTATCATACTCAGAACAATCTCTTTCATATAGAATCATTTGAGAGATATAAACACCATAATTATGTGGGTGATCATGGAATATTGTTACATAAATATGGTAAGTTGACGATGAAGATCATCCCCTTTGTCATAAAGTTAAGTTGTTCATTTGCCGTTAATATTCATTTCCAGTAGAATATCTAAGTACGAAGCAGATGTGGAGGTATATTACTATGACGTAATAGGAGATTCGGGTCGTATAGGTTTTTGCTATTTTCACCCGTCTGTATGTCCGCCAAAATATTGCTATGACCAAAACTTTTGAATGGATGATGATTGGTCTTTTATATCCTTGTGACAAGACCTTTCTTTTGGTACCATAACTTTTGACCACCTGATTTTGACCTTGGGGTTTTTAACCCACATTGAAAACCTTCAACCATGTATATTCCTTGTGACGTGGTCGGTCAGTATCAGAGTGCTCACTTCGCAACCGGGAGGTCGTGAGTAAGAGCCCCACTGAAACCTAAAACATCAACATAGGTAGTGATTGCTCCTTAGTCAAACGCTCGGTATTTAGACGCAAGAATCACGAGTCTTTCGAATATGTCCTTTTTGAAGATGAATATCCCGTCTCACTGTAGGCGCCGTTGGCACGTTAAAGATCCTCACTGGTACAGCCTTGAGCTCTAGGCATAGATCTAAATTTGTGGTACTTCCCCTTCAGCTGTTGACTCTCAATTTGAAGGGAAAATTCTCGACAGGACGTAAAATAATTAACCCTTTTTTGGGGTACCAAAGTTTTTTGGTCTCGCGACCTTGGCCGGGGTTGACAAACAGCATGCAAACTCTGTAAAATAATAGGAATAATATCAATATTGAGTACATGTATTATACCGAATTCACTCTCCAATTGGACGTGCATGATTTTGTGTGCAATGTATACATACATAGTTTATTGTATATATTTTATCAACATGTTTTCTGTCATAGTAACGCTTTATGAGAATAAACTTCTTTCACAACAAAATATAGAAGACTTCTTCTATTGGAATAGTGTATTGGCTCCTTGGATAAAATGTCGACAAATAAGAGGTGTGATATTGAAGTACCGCATTCCGATGAAATTACGCTTCTACATTTTGCATCCAGCATCTAGGCATTTAATAATACGTTTCCTCCGTGTCGTAACCAGAGTTCCTCAGTAGGTGTATGTCCGTGCTGCATAGAAATGCGTACAGCAGAAGCTTGGTTTAGTACGTTTGGTCCGCTCTAGTGTTGTCCTGACCAATTCCTGGGGCTTTGACGTAGGTCTGAAAGTTTCTATGTTCAATAAAAACAGCTTTCGTGGAATTATCTTCCGATTAGCTGAGTGAAAGATGAAGATAACGAACAATGATCAATTTCATAACTCCCACAAGGAATACAAAATAAAGAGTTGGGCAAACACGGACCCCTGGACATACCAGAGGTGGGATCAGGTGCCTGGGAGAAAGCATCAGTATTGATATTTTTATTAGAATTAAACAGAAATTGAAGTATGCACATCCACCTTTCTGATCAAATCTTTGATCCTTTCATGATCGGGAGCGGTCAGATTTTAAGTGGTCGCCAGGATAGCAGGATAGATCTGCGAGAAAATTACTTCCTGGGTTTTTCTTCTTCATTTCTTTGGTTGTAAAGGAAAAATTTGCTATGCTGTGAACATGGCGATAGTTAGCACTGTGGCGTGAATATGTTATGACGGAATTTTGTAACAAAATTCGAGTATGAATTTTTTTTTCAAATATGTTATAAGTACCTCACTCCGCACCAGTCAAGTGTTACTCTTTGTTGATGGATCTAGAGGGAGACGTTATGTGAGTTGTACCCCACTGTTATGAGAGAGAGAGAGAGAGAGAGAGAGAGAGAGAGAGAGAGAGAGAGAGAAGAAAGCAGGAGCGGATCCAAAACATTTTCAAATAGGATGCGACTTAAGATGGTACCTTTTCCGCTCAAAGAGAAGGTTGCGGATCCCAGAATACAAACTGTTTTGAACAAAGAGGAGGTTTCAAATTGATAGGTATTTTCGATCCAAGACAGTTATTTTTATCCTTATCACTAATCACTACACCCGCTTCTTTTCGACTTTTAGAAACGCTCCCAGATGTTCCTATAACATGCTAACTAATAGCATGAGGTGCTGCTTTGGTATGTAATGCCATTTAGTGATATTGAATAGGTGAAATGTTTAGTGATGTCACTTATTCAGTTGTATGATAATGAATGATCCTTCCTCCAAGACAATGGTGTGGCTTGAAAAGGAATATGACGATCACCGAAGCAAAGGATGGAATAGGCCTATTACAAAGTCAAAGAACAATCCTTTGTAGTTTCTTCCGTTGCTTTATTTATGATGATGATGACTGCATAATATTTTTGCAAAAGTAACAAAAGAAAAGATCCATAGGGGAGAACAATTTTCTGGAAAATGTATTCATGTTATCATTTCCAACCTTTACGCTGTTCAGATTAACCTTCAAAGTTGGCATAAACACCGTTTTCCCCCATTCAAGCACCGATTTTCACAATTTTGGCTTTGGAGGCCTTCAAGACATCTAATTTTTTTTTTTTTTGATTGATTGACTGTCCTATATTGTTTAACGTCCCTCTCAAGAATATTTCACTCATATGGAGAATTCACTAGTGCCGGTGAAGGGCTGCAAAATTTCGGCCTATTAGCGGTACTTAAGGCCATTGAGCAGGGAGGGGTCTTTATCGTGCCACACCTGCTGTGACACGGGGCCTCGGTTTTTTGGGGGTTTTTTTGTTTGTTTTTTTTTGGCGGTTTCATCCGAAAGACCGCTCCATTTAGTCGCCTCTTACGACAAGTAAGGGGTGCTGATGACCTATTCTAACCCGGATCCCCATATATATGCAAGGTGAAGATAACGAACAGTGATCAATCTCATAACTCCTACAAGCAATACAAAATAGATAGTTGGGCAAACACGGACCCAGCCCCTGGATCATGAAACATCTTAAGCTTAAGTCAAAATCTGAATATTGCAATGAAATGATTGAGAAGACAACCATCCCAAATAAAATTGATATTCTGTATTGCTTTATCAAATTTCTAGTGTCTGTAAATATAAAAGTCTCAGTCCAAAAGCAATGAACATCTTACAGGTGATTGAAATTTTGACTTAAGTCTGATTTTGCTACATGATCCTGGGACCTGGACACACCAGAGGTGGGATCAGGTGCCTAGGAGGAGTAAACATCCCCTGTTGACCGGTCACACCCGCCGTGAGCCCCATATCCTGATCAGATAAATTAAAGACTAGACTTTTTGACCTTCAGTTTTTTTGTTGGGGTTTTTCTTTTTGTTCTTTTTTTTTTTTTTTTAATAGATATCACTTTCTGTATTCGAATACTGAGTACGTAATACAATCTGATTAAAATCAGATCCTCGATCCGCTCCTCTTTTTTTTTTTCTTGTCGCTACACGAGGTTACGACAAGAAAAAAAAGAGGAGCGGATCGAGGATCTGATTTTAATCAGATTGGAGGTAATATCACCTAATGAGGCTAATCAAAAACTGAACAGCGGATATCACTTAGATTTAATGTCAGAAAATACCAAAACAGCCCCTCATACATAAATTAAGTGAAAACTACAATGTATCAAGGGTCACGGGGGATAAAAGGGCGGATCCAGAATTGTCTGATCGGGACAAAATTTACATATTTTTTCTTGTGAACCCCTTTACAACTTGTCTTTATTGCACAGCCCGCCCAAAGGGCAATAACTCTTCTCTATAGTGAAAGTACAACCGGAAGCGAAGAATTCAACAAATACGAAGCGGCAAACGTGAAAACAGCAAGAATCTGGTTCTACACGTTAGATGGGAAATACATATGTCGTGGAAAATCATGTCATAAACACAGAATATAATCTTCAAAGCAATAAGGTGGTATATTAAAGGCATGTACACTGGCAGTGAGCATTGCATGACTATATTGGCTTTTAATACTATAAATCAAATGCATTTTTATGTGCGCTTATTATGGAAAACGTCAAACTTTGACATTTACAAAAGCTCATGATCATCTATTACAAACTCCGTACAGCGTCAAATTCTCCGGGACTACTTTCCCCTACGAATAATGGAGTTGTGGCGTAACGGAATATACTGAGCTGACCGGAGCTTGCATCTATTATAGGCCTACGCGTACATTTGGACCTTCAGATATGTTGAACGCTAAAAATCACTTGCGATTGACACCATGAGTTCAACTCGACTGTGAAATTTAGGGACCCGATGATATAGAACTCTTGAATTTTGATCAATTAATAGATGCAAAAAGAAAAGAAAACGAAAAAAAAAATCTATTTATATATAGATAGATTATATTTTTTCTTCTTTTCTTTTTATATCTATATATGTATATAGATTTCAAAACAATGCATGACGTATTCATCAAAGAGTATTCCAATATACACTACTAAAAATGCTTTACTGGCCCTAGACCTACTGAAATGTTTCTATAATCCAGGTACTATAAAGCATCAATTTTATTTTTCACTAGATCTATTATTATTATTTTTTTTTTTTTTTTTTTTTTTTTTAGAAATATCAATATAATAATAAAACATATATTATGTTTGCCAACACCTCTCACACACTTTCATACTTATACATTTTTCTAGTAAGTACTTACATTTTTATATTTAAAAAAGTAGGAAAAAGTATTGCTTGAACAATACGAATAGATGATTTTTTTATGTTGTCAAAATGTCTTATCCCTACATGCTAGGTAATGTCAATCTTGTATTTCCAAGTTTAAAAGCATCTATCTTCATTTGCATGGTTATGAAAGAAGTCATTAGAACAGCAGATAACTTGGATAAGAAACTAAAAATGATTTTATACAGTACTATTCAAGGGGAGGTCACTCAAAGCATAAAATTCCACAAAATGATTTCTGTCTCAGTGCTCCCCAATATTTTTCATTTTAACAAGAATTTATATAAATGTCTGACCTTTTCTTGTATTGATATTTTAGTAAATCTATCAGTAAAGTGCAACCAATGATAAACTTATATTGAAAAACTATACTTATTGAAGCTCCTCATTGTACAGTGTATAAAGCCTAAAAGGGTTCTTCTAAAAGTACTTATTAATAATATGATTTCTTATTTTAATTTATTTGTTCATATTGCTTATATGCAGTGAGTTAGGGCATCACGGAAGAAGCAGCAATCACTGCCACTAATTATAAGTTAGTTACATATGTACGTATTATAAAGTTAGGCCTATCCCTTGTCCCCGTTTCTGACTCATTTTGAAATTGTTAAAGAAATAACTGCTTGTGAACTTGGAATTTATTCAGGGAAGAAATTTACTTATATTGCTGTAGCCTGTGTTGCCATATTTCAATTTTGTTCATACAGGTAGATATAATTATATAACATAGATCAAAGTTTAAGAATAGTTTGGAGAAGTTGGTTCCCTTTCTGAGGTCAAGCTAGGGTCAGTCTGCATAATTCATGATTTTACTACGTAATCTTTAACATAGACGTAAAGCATATTTTTTTTTTTTTTTTTACGTCTATCACTTTAAGTACCAACTTTTTAGGACAATGTTGGGGGGGGGGGGGGAGAGATGATAGGTGAATTTTCATCCTGTTTGATATGTTTATTCCATACACAGTAAATATAGAACGGTACAAATTAAACCTTCAGAAAATGTTTGATTGTGTTAAATATTATTTACAGAGAGAAAAGGATAAGCTGAGGCCATACGAAAAAGGGAGATAATTTCTAACTTTTCAAAAAAGTGTGAAGAGTTACATTTGGTTGTGTATTCTATTTAGCGCCTTTGGCAGAACGCAGCTTCCGCTAAATCAAGTACATCGCTAAATGCCATCCGTAAATCTAGATGTTTAAAGTAATTCAGGAATGCGCTAAATCAAATCTACGCTAACTTGTTGAAAAAACGATTTCCGCCAAATATCGTACACACCAAATATAATACGTTTAGTACAGTATTATTGTTTTTGAGTATACTACATCGATTCAATTGTATTATATTTTTTATTTTAAAAACCACAGGTAAATCTTGTATTTATAAAGTAAATTATAATTACCATCAAAATCACAATTAACCAAATGTGAAAGAAGTGGAAAAGATAAAAGAAGGTACTTCTTGCACTTCTGCCTACATGAACATGTCTGAGCATTACGATGTGTGACTGTGAGTACCTATATCCTGGACTCCGTTTCACAAAATTTAGTTAAGTTTAACTTGATTGACTAACTATTGTTATATAAATATATGAGTTGATAGCAAGTCAACTGTCAGTAAGAGTTAACTAACCTTTGTGCAACTGGGTCCTGTTAGTTAACGCAGCTAGGTCTGTGCTAAGGGAAATTGTCTTTTGTAGTATGAGTAAATTCAAACTTTCTTTGAAAGTAAAAAATAAGTCAGAAGTGTTTTTGATAATAACCATGAATTTTTTTTTTTTTAAAAAGTATCATTAAAAACCTATATAAACTTGTGATATAAAATTTTGTATTCAACAACATTATGACGGACTTGGGACCCCATCAATACCCAATAATTGATATGAAGAAATCTTATCATTAAAATGGAAACTGTGATCATGAAATTTTTTTATTTATTTGGTGTACATTGTAACTCTCTGTAAACATTCAGAAAAAAGAAAATGGAAATCTCAACAAAGTTTTAAGATTTAAAGGATTTTGGTGATTTCAATTTCTATCCACTGTATACTGTATCTTATGCGTCATTAGAAGGCAAAACCTTACACCCCAAACCACCATTTATTAATCCTCCCTTGCCTGCCATCTGTTCTCTTCAGCCATTATGTCTCCTCTCAACAGGGGGGTACTAACTGATTCCAACAAAATCTCTCTATTATTATTTTTGTAAGGTATTTAAATGTCTCTTTACTTGTAAGATAATCAGATAGGGTCTTCTCTTTTAAAAGAGTCTTAAAAGTATTTTTGTATCGTTAATTGATTCATATCAACTCAAAATTTCTGTTATATAATTATCCTGGGTCACTGAGTAAAATAGCTTTATAAGATTCAGGATACTTTCATTAAAATTCCTATATTGAAACATTTACTTAGTAGTATGCTTTATTACAAGTAATTGATAATCATATTAGTGTTTGTGCATGTACATGTAAAGAAATGTACTAACTTGTTGAAGTTCATAATGTAATATGTACAGTTGCCAGTATTTAGTGAAGAAATAAAAACCCACAAGAAAAGACACAAGTAAATATAAAATTGGATGATCAGGAGCTGACACAGTAATTACTATGTGAAGGTCTGAAAAACTGTGAAAGATGTCTGCAGGCAAGCTGATCACCTGTGGACATCTCATTAGCTGACATACCCCATAGAAATCTCACCAATTATATTTTAACTTTACTAAGTGTGGCACACTAAAGTGAGTAAGAAGCAAAGTCAGATGTCATGGTGTTCTGAACTAGGAACCATTTTATAATTTATGACAAAATTTGGAAATTGACAGTTTTTGTATTCACTTTTAATTTTCATAAACTAATACAATGATATTGTATTTTATAGAAAACCATTGAGTAATTAAGGTGTGCAATACTTGATGGATGATTATTTAAGGATTAATTTTACCAGTAAAATTGTCATGCTTAATTAGGAATGTTAATCAGAATATTTCAGGTAGGAAAGTGTTTAATGCGACTTTGAGAGAGTACTGTCGTCTGGGTAGGGAGTTGATTAGAGAATTACTGACACCATTTTATTTTTCTGTGTATTTCTAGAAAAATGACCTAGATACAGTACAGAGTGGGTTATTGATTGCTGCAAGAAGAATAACTCTACTGGAGATATGACCTACTGCTCTATAAGGGAGATAACTGGTATGTTTTATCTGTCAACTTTTCTGAACAAATTTTTGCTACTTCTTTGCCCATTCATTAATGTCTTTTCTCAGCTATGTTTTCATCTTTTGAAAAAGCAGTGTGTCACTTGGAATGAAGCCATTATAAGAGGCATTTTTTTCCTTTTAAGTGCACCATATTTAAATTATCCTCACTGTTTAATCATTATCAGGTTAAGCTTTCTTCAAAAGCAATTTAAACAAACCTTTGAACTAATATAACATATTTCATAAGACACCAAAGACTGTGTATATTATTTATCATGATTCTTGACTTTAAAACAAACGAGCAGTTATGCCCATAATGCTTAGTTATAATATCCATTTTTTTTTTTAATCCTTTGAAGATTTGAGACCTGAGATTGCTTTAGTAATAAATTGGATTCAACTGAAAGCTGATATAATCTTCTTTATGAGCATGATGTGTGAATTCCATTAAGAGAAGTGATTGCTTGAATCACCTATCAGTCACACCCCTATAAATGACCCCAAAAAGTTATATAATTTTCAATACCCCTATTTTTCCTTCCCCACCATTTACAGCCATTGGACATTTTACAATATTTATAAAAACGAGTCACATGTACATGACCGTGTTTGTTTAAGTCAGGGTCTTCAGTAAGTCTGTCAACAAAAGTGATTATTTACAATCGAAGTACATGAGATGTATTTAGCTTTTCATGTAATAGACTTTTAAACTACTCCCTGGGGGCACTCAGCATGGTCCATGGTGACACTGTTCTATGGCTGTTGTCTCAGTGGGAGGAATCTGCTAGATCAGGGTCTGATACCCTCAGCAAGGGGTGTGTCACCCACTAATTTATATATCATTTGTATTGTGTTGGAGGTAGGGAGACCAGTTTAATGGGGATTGATTAGCAGGGGTGGTAGAGATGCGAGTCGGATTGAAATACCCCATTTAATCTTCCTCTCACTGTTGACGATATCAGTAACGGAATGTTAAAGAGGTTTTTAAATTTTACGATGGCAGATTTTAGTGTATAGGTGTGTGTTACTGGAGACGGGCTGTGAGAATATACAGTCCTGATGACACGTTCAGAACGGGAATACACTGCATCAGAATTCAGTCTCGGAGAATTTTATCCAAGTGAAGGATCTACGTCTTCTTTTTCACTGGATTAATATTATATCTAAATTTTCTTAGAAGATTAACATTTATTGTTGGGAAGTCCTGGTTTTCCATTATGGAGAGTATCGGTAAGTACCATTACGAGACAAAGTAAAACTAAATTAATATAAGGAGAAATGGAGAGGTGGCATAATTTTGATTCTCACACAAATTACAGATTTGAATTTTAATTTCATTTCCTTTTTTTTTTTACTTTAAAAATTGTTAAATCTAGCTTGTGAGTGGAAGTATATCTAAACTGTCTACTTTTTCAAAGTAGATGTCCATTTTTAATTCAACAAGCAATTCCATATAATGCACAGTACCTGAGGACATACGTATACACTAGAGTTATAAAGTCATTGATTTGAAGTTTGATTTGTACAGTCTATACTGGGTTGTCCTTAAGGGGGCGATATTAACAGATTATAGGCCCATATCTTCTTTGATCATGAATAAATACATGATAGCTGTTTAAAACCAGCATTTTTGATTTCTTTGACAAGGTTAATGATGTATTATTTAAAGGAACACTAATATTGAACTAAACTATATATTTAGAAAAGCTGTACACTCTTGTTATTTTCCAGCTAAGCTGTTTATTTTAGATATATTTGTGTACTTTTTGCCATGAATTATTTATGACAACACTGTTGAATAGAATTGGCAAAATGTTCTCTTTTATAAATAATTAAGATTTGACTACTGGGAAGCTGAAGGCCTGTATTGCATAAATGAGTTGTTAAAAAAAATATATAGGTAAACCTTTTTGAGGTGTCATAGATATTTAGATGATGGAGTTTTCAGAGAATTGTAACAGATATAAACTGCTGCCCCCAACATAGGCTCCAAACTTGCTGAAATGTGATACACCTTGACAGTTTCTGGATTATTCTTAAAGAACGGGAAGAATGTAAGGATGAGGTCATGAAACATATTGAGATTTAAATATTCTGATAGTTCTGTAATCACTAAGGCTTTTCTTTGGTTGTGATTTCAGTCCTGTATGGGATATTTATCTTTTTTGGTGAAATAGAATTAAATATCAACTTTTTTTTTTAGAACATTGGATGAATGTATTTTCAGTGATCGGCCTTGGACTAGCCTAATGCGAGCCATCCCCTTTACAATATTCATGGTTGTTAAAATTCTTGTGAAATTATACTTCGATGGAAAAATATATTGTTGTTATGCAAGAGCACTGTCGATTAAATCCTATTTGGAAGTGAGTCATGTCTAAAATTAATGAGATTGGACAAAGTGAGTTGGGCATTATGCTACGAATAAGAAAGTTTTAACATTATAAAAGTTCATGGACTAGACAAATTACATATATCAGTATATTTCCCTTATTGGACCACCAATGTATCATGAAAGGTGCATTATCTGTCAATCTTTGGAAAAGTTATTTTATTTTGGGGAGGGATCAAAACTCATGGATACTTATATTCTTTCATTTTTAGCAGTTTAATAATTCCTTGATTCGCTCCAGAATTTCATATTCACTTTATTTCAATTTAACCAGTGATGTCAAAATGCAAAGCACAGTGAAATAAAATGCACTTTGGTGATTTCATCAATACAGAATACCTTAATGTTCAATTTCATTTGCTTCGTTTCATATGGACTTTATTGAACCTACTACACTGTGGTACAGTACTGTGGTCAATAAAAGGAGAAATTCAGCACCCCCTAGACTGTGTTAATGTAGATCTGTGTTAAAATATCAGATTAAACATTGGTCTATTGCTGCCATCAATATTGACGCTACTTCTTACGACCACTGAATTGTTCAATGAATATCCACAAAGAATCCGTGAAGTGTTTTGCTCTTGATTAAACTTGTAACATAAGATCATCAAAACATTGGTTCCAATCCTCTTCAGACCGGCGGCTTATCACTGCCAGGCCAACAGTGGCGGAGATGTGTGAAAATGGGATCAAAATTTTATTTGAATATAAAGAAAAAAAGATCACATCAAATGGGTAATTTAAGAATTTTGTATTACCCTGCAGCGAAATATGATGAACGGGATTTACGATATAGCAGTGTTATTATGTAATTCTCAACATGCATTTGCCCACCATTTTTGGAATTTGAGGGGAGTTGTCTGCACTCCTACGGGTTACACACTGTGGTGTGAACCAGTGTTCGTGATTTTTTTACAATGTTTCCCTTTTTCCAGCTATTTACATATTTCAGTTCCCTTACTTGTACTAATACAAATTACAATAATCTCTCCTACACAAAAACAGGTTTTTGAAGTTCCAAGAATTGAAATTTTCAAGATAACGATTTTGGGAGGTGTGCAAGTTTTTATATATTTGTTACGTTTTAAACTTTATTTCACTGCAAGACAGTATTATTGATTAAGCTCCCATGTACCTTGAATTCTTTGCACATAGTCTTACTGCGTCAACAGACATGGAAATTGTATAATAGCATGTAATTTGTCACAAAGTAACTTGACAATTCGCTGAAGTTCGGGGTAGTTGTTTCTGCCTGATGTGCTGTAAATTTCTGGAAGGCACAATGAATTGGTGGGGCACATTTTGTGGTGAGGAGATTTGACAGGTTATTTTGTACTGGTGGGTTTATATCTCTGTAGACTGGATCTAGTGACTGTATCTGTAGCTCAGGGTCTACAGCAGGATGAAATGATATCCCCCAACAAAAGTCTGAACAAAGGCAGAATGGGGAGATAGGACGACAGCATCAATAGGCCATTGTTCAGAGAAGAGGTGCGAGACAAATTTGATGGCTATGTAGACAGTGGCAATTATTTTAACAGCATCCATCTTTAAAATTATCATGTCATTTCTTTCTATCATTTGTAGTTCCTATGTATTTGCGGAAAATTTATGATATATATATGTATTATGGCTAAGGGTGAAAAGACTTTTTGAGTGAACATGTCACATATGACATGAATAGGAAATACATATTTTCCCAAATATCCTTTCAGCTTGGTGAATTCTATTCTGCCTTTCTTGTGTAGTGATAAATCATTGTATGGACCTTGTAAACACCAATACATGTATTATCTTATGCTTCCTGTAAGCCTGTCCCTATATATGCAATGCTCTACTATTTTTACATGGTGAACGGTTACTTATAAATATGCACTATCACAATTTCTCTTTAACTTTACTTCTGTCTTCTTCAAACTTGTCACATATCATTATGATTTTTAAATGTATTTGTTTTAAAAAATTAACGTGCTCATTTGCGGTTACAAACCCGGGGCAGCTTGCTTGCAAACACAGTATCCATTATTCCACTGCACTCTTCGATCTCTATTTGTGTGTAAATTATAGATATATAAACTATAAAATATAACTGTTATAAAGAAAACGTTTCCAGATATTTGATTAACGCAAAAATGATAAGTTATCATCCATTTTTCATGGTTATTCTCTAGTAGAATAACAAACTAATACCGGTAATCAATACCGCATTTGAAATATCCACATCACTCAACATTGGAAGTGCATTCGCAGTGATCACCCTTTGCTCCATATAAACGTAATTATTAAGCTACATTTTGCAAAAAAAATGTACAGTCAGCATAACAATAACAATAGTGTTATGATTTGTGTGTAACTATGCTCAAATAGTAGACAGATCCACAGTGCCTGCTTTTCCAGCTCGTGCAATCCAGTCAAACCCTGAATACTATTTCAGCATAGTACATGCAAATCATAACACTATTCTATAAAATTTTTTAGCTTGTTTCCGTTAAAATTTTGATTCACATACAGAAAAAAAAAATGATAAGGTTGCTTAAAAATGACTCGAGATTGACTCAAGAATACCATAGTAATTCATGTGCTCATGAAGTTTAGTTTTTATTACATGCATATCATACATATGATTTTTTTTTAAATGGCCATCTTGTGTGGCAAATTTATGATAAATGAATATCAGTCACCTTGTCTGGCCTCCATCCTTGTAGGAGAACAAGTCTTTTTTTGTGGAGAGCCATTCTATTCCAACACGCATCAGCTGTTGTGGGTGTCTCCTTTATCTGTTCAGAAAAACACTAATGTGTTTGAACTGAAACCCTGTGGTGTTAAGAAAAGTCGCTTTCTTTTCAAATTCAAATTTTATTATATTTTTTTACCATAGACAAGTCAGGTAACTGTCTATTAAGATAAGAAACTTTGTTAAGGCAATCAAATACAAATTCGATCAAAATTTCAGATATTTCTTTAAATTTGATGTACGATTTTGATGTCAGGATAAGGGAAGATTTATAACGAAATTATCATACTAATGCTTCCGCCATCATTTTGACAGTGTGTACGTATATTAAATTTTACACAACAGGAGGATTAACCTAATTATTAAACCAATAGAATTTATACCCTGTATTCACCATTGTGACATCAAGGTCAAGTGGAGAATCAGCATATTATTGAAAGTTTCATCACAAGTTGTAAAAGAAGATAAAACCCAACTAATTATTAGGGGTGAAACGATTCAGTACCTTCTCGATTCGATTCAATTTTCGATACTTTAGTCTCGATTCGATGATTTTCGATTCGATACAATAGCATGTACCAAATTCTTTATAATGCTAAGATTTTCTTATGTTTCGTTGTATTTATTGCTCTCTACAAATAGATTCTACATAATATAAAAGCGTTTAACATAAAGCAACACTCTTTTCACTTGTCCTAAAGCTGAAATGTCGCCATACCCAGGATTTAAACATGGGGGTGCATTTTTCAACTCGACTGCATCCATTTTGATACAGCAAAGTTTACTCGTATGTCGATTGGGCAATTTTCAATTCCATTGGCTAATCAGAAACCGTGTTATCAAGAGCAATGTGTGCTATGATTTTAAAACTGTATCAAACCGAAACAGACCCCGAATAAATCGAACATCGAATCGAGACCACTACATCGCGATTCGACCGCATCGCGATGCATCGTTTCACCCCTACTAATTATAATATTTAAAAAAAGTAGTGACTTCATTTTTTAAAAAGCATTTAAAGATTCTGGAGCATTTAAAGATCCTAAAATTAATATGTGTTATGATGTATTTTGGTGTTAGCAATTTACAACCACACTCTGCATTAGCTTTTATTGCACTGTCCAAATTCTGACTAGGTCATATAGCAAAGTACAATAGATCAATATGATACATGTATTATGTCAGAGAGTCCTGTGTTTTTGAATACGACTTCAATTAAATGTTATGCAATGTCTAAAGCTTCAAAAGCAGTTAATTAATTGCCAGAACAAGTCACAAAGAATTCAATCAGTATGGACCCTGATATAGTACATCAATGATAAATATTTTTATATGTTAAAATGTCAAATTCTTTTATGCCTGTAATAATACATTAAATTTCTCCTTTTGAACCCTCATTTTACCACAATCCTTTGTCATTGTGATAAATGTTTCGTTTATTTGATAAAAAGTATTTCAAAGTCCGCTTAATCCTTTCCATAATACTGTACTTGGAAAATTTACTTTGAAATGTCTTGGGTCCAATGGAAAGTTTGTCATAAAGCTTGGAAATTCTTAGAGGATTCCAGCATTATGTGTTGTTGTTCAGTAACTTGTCCGAGTTTCAGTGGGTCTAGTGCATTTATGATATTAATTTTAATTTTAAAACCCTTTCTTCTGCACAGAAACAACCCCAATAAGTAGTAGATTTATTAGATTTAATTGTCTTCATACTGTGCACCTGTGTGGCTTTTGAGATATGTTAGATATTTGGAAATTGTTTTTAAAAAAAAAAAAAAAAATAGCTCAACATCATGCCTATCTTAATATTTTAAATGTCTGTGAAATTCAATTGATCTTGATAACCTCTGACATCAGAAAAATTCCATGTCCATAAATAATGCGGACATTGCTTAAGAAGTTTAGATATGTTGATCTTTATGGCGGTCAGCAGTTGTGACCACACGTTTGTCATATAGATGTGCTATGTTTGACAGAAGACACAAAACGATTTTGACTAAGTCTGTAAGTAATGGCTTCACTGCCATTGTATTAAAAAAATTTGAGACATTTAGGAAAAGATATAATGAGGTACAGATGTTTAATAATAAGTTGATCAGGGAAAGAAATATTGTAGTCCAGATGTTTCTTTAAGTTCAATCCAGCTTTCCCTTTCTGCTTTTGTTATATCCAACACAAGGTATATTGTGTTACATTTGAATACATTTGACAAAGTGTTTCTGGGTAGGAACCCCTGCTAAAGCTTTGATATTCCCCGTCCCTTTCTGTGAGTGTGCATTTTCACTGTTTATCTATTCTGAATGGAATGATCTCATGTCTCCTGTTTGTATTTTAAATGTCGCACAATCTTCCACGACGGGTGTGTAAATACACCCAGGACTAAAGCGACATTAACATATCAATGTTCCGTATTACTCGAGGTGCAAGTGGAGTATTGCGTGTGGCTGTTGTTGAAAGTTCTATTTGTGGATTTGTTTATGGAATACGTAATTGAAAATTCGTTAAATTGAATGTAGTTAGGTAAGTAGATTGACATGATTAGAATTTAAGATTATATTTTTTTGACTATAAACTATATGATAATTATAGAAGGTATATGTTAAGGTGTATATATAACCTAACAGTAATTCAAACTGTATTTGTGGAGGCGTGTCTACAGGGTTTGATGTACTCTCTGAAATATTGATAGGGAAGTACATATTGTGTCTAGTGTAAGTGATGAACAAACCTGATGTAAAATATACCAGTCTAATACTGAGGTCTCTATACAGTTGTGTCATGCAAAATTTAGGGGAGAAGGTCAATCTTCATTCATGTAATAACCATAAATCTCTGTATATCTTCATATTGTCCACTACCCAGTAAAACTTTGATTCAAGCACCAACCCAATATTTTATGGCAGGTAATTGTCCTTGGTTAATTTTCTTCAAGCCAATCAGAATTCTTTTGAATAACATGCCATTAATTGTTTTATAAAGATAGCAAATACATATGAATTTGTCAGGAATTCGACATGGTGCCATACAGTATGCTAGCAATATTTAATTAAGATCATACTATTTTCAAGAAATTGAAAGTCAAAGATTAACACTATTTCCTGTGTTTATTTTTCGATGTCCCATTTATGGATTTGATTTCCGTGCTTGTAGCTTGGTGATATATCTTTCAACAATGATTCAGCTTTCAATTTACAAACCTACTTAAAATGTTTACTTTTTTAGTCTGATTCAATTTTCTACTACTTACAGTTTCTAAAACACCTGAACACATTTAGCATATGATTGTATAAACATTATTTATTTGTACAATGGATACTCATAATGAGTAGAGTCCTACACGATGTCAGTTCTACACAACACTCTCAGAACATGAAATTGATAGTGAATTTTAAATCTTTTCTTTGTACTAAGTTGGAAAAAAAACCTGTCGTTTGTAAAAAGGATCGATGTTGAAAATTTGTATTTGTATGATATTAAAAATCTCTAGAAATTGATTTTGTAGCACTGGGGCACAGGCCACATGATGATGTTTACATAGCTAAGCACTTCAGGAAACAAACCCAAGACTGTTGTAGGAAAGTGCAGAATTAGACTAAAGTTTTGGGATAGTCCCCCTGTAGCTTTCTTTGATTGACTTGATTTTCACTGAGGGAAAACTTCAAGGGTATTGTGTTTACCAGTATAAACTTTGGTGACAAGTATCAAATTCGAAATTCAGTAGCAAGTGTTGAAAGACTTGGTACACATGAGTATCTATTCTGAAGCCTTTCTCTTTATCTTCCCATGTGGTTCAAATAAAGAAATTCTTATTTTTTAAAATTATTATTATTATTTAGCTAACCTGTTACATTATTTTTTATTTTTATTTTTTGAAGCCTTCATTTGCCAGAATTGATCATGGAAGTGTACTAATTAACACATGATGGCACTCAATTAACATCCCCAAGGGAATGTGGGTACACAAGTTGCAAAATAAATTTTATTGTAATATTTAGATGCTGAGAAATTCAGTTCATTTCTTTATTACTTTAAGCCTTACATCTAATTATCAGTATACATGAAAGGTGAAGAAAACGAACAGTGATCAATCTCATATCTCTTATAAGCAATACAAAATAGAGAGTTAATTGGGCATACACGAACCCCTGGATATACCAGAGGTTGGGATCAGGTGCCTATAGGAGGAACAAGCACCGGTCACACCCACCGTGAGCCCAATGTCTTGATCAGGTAAACGGAGTTATCCGTAGTCAAATCAGTCTACCAAGAATGGCCTAACAATAATACAATATACATATATGTTATTTTTACCATCTTGTTCTGATGTGTTTTAATGTAATATTTAGACATGTCCAATATTATGTTTGAGTTTTTACAAAGTCTATGTCGGACATTGATATTGGATGCTAGATAAGTACATTATGTACAGCTTCATGCAGTGTAGGACCTGGGGATCTAAGAGGATTCACTTGATGTATAATGGAGCATGAGTCTGCGTGACCACTGCTTATTTGTCAGATGGCCTGACACATCATGTTTCTTAACATGAGACTCAATAAAGCTATGTACAATGTGTTGTGCCATAGTGTATGGCCATGGTTACAATTCCTCATAACTAGAAGCATAATTATTAGTTTACAGCTTTAGTGTCAATGAGTGAAAACGTTAAGTCACATATTTCGGTGGGGTCAGATTTGAAGATTTTGCATTCTATGTGCTCTGTTCTCATTTGTCTGTTCATGGAGGATTCAAATTCTGTGGGCATGCCTATACCATGGAAAAAAAACCCCATAAATTAGACCCCTTCTGCCTCACCAAAAATCATGTTTTCACTGTAAATGCATACAGCGTACATTTGTGTGTATGTATGAATCGAGAGTTTTAGTATATCATGCACTAATATGTTGCTCTGAGCAGACATCTTGAATGGTGTGAGAACTTATCAGGAAATGTCAAGTTTAAGTTGTAGATCACTGAAAAATTCATCAGAGAGACCCCCTGGAATCTTGGTGGTGTAAACACATCCACCCAAACTGACATTATAGGGTGCAGACTTAATTATACACCTGAAATCAACAGGTGTAAGGTTAGAATGTACTGTCTTTATACAGGACGATTCCATTGTATTCTGCTGGATCTTTAGTCCCTAGAGGCCATTATCAGTTAATCTAATTTACGATTCAATATAGGATTTGAACTTTGTAGCTTGTTGACACTTTCTGATTTTGATTTGGTTTAATCGGTTTGATTGTGTGTGGACCGTTCCCAGTCATTAGGTCTGTTTTCCTGACTTTAAATGGACCACGTTTGTCCAATACACATTTAATGTAATGATAGACTGGTGCCGTAATGTACTGGTTTCTGTGGTCATCTGATGTCGCTGAGAAATTCAGTTACAGCTAATTATCAGTATTCGTGTGATGATGCCATATACACTCGGAGAAGTGGTATATTTACAGGAAAACATATTGTACGTACGTACATTGTACATAATTAATAGTACGTGACAAATTGTAGTAAAACATTAATTATATTAAACGTACGTATTTCCCGGTTACACACTGCTGAAAATATACTTTCCAATCTTACTCATATCTTTATAGTTTTCTGTATTAAACAATGGTATTAATTTGAACATTGACAGCCTCTTTTAATGATATTTTTAAAATAAATTTTCTGCACTATTCTGCACATACATGACAAATTTATATAGATTAGTATTCGTCTTCAACACTGTTCATACATGGAAAACAAAATGCATTCAACTTGTATATCCAATGTATTATCACTCATGATCAGAACTAAGTTTCTGTAGGTGCATTGTATCAGAGTTTCTTTCAGAGGTAGAATAAGTTTGAATTTCTGAAAATGTATTGTACTTAAGGTCCTTGTAAGTTGTGTACCACAAACACTCTAGTATGATTTTCAAAATGTGACACAAGAGTTTTTTGGGATTTTGGCATCATGGATTGTGATACGTCAAGCAGTGAAGGTTTTAATGTTGATGAATAGATTATTAATTTGTGTGATTGGTGTGTTCAATAACTTGATGTACAAATTCTGACATTGAGATTTTATTACATCAATGAAGCCCGTCATCAATGACTGAACAACGTAAGACTCGGGTTACAAGCTGATAATCACAAACAGATATCAAAGAGAGTTGTTTTATATCAAGTCCAAAAAAACCAGCAACATTAGATATATCTTACTTTCACCGTCTTGTTGTGATGTGCTTTTTTTTCTCGGTGGTCACAAGCACTATAAAAGAGCAGCTCATACACCTAAACTGATTCGTAAATTTTCCTTTTTGACTTTTATTGATTATATACCTTGTCTCTGTTATTCAAAAGCTTGAAAGAGGTAGAAAATCAATTAGCATTTGTGTCACAGTGGAAATCACAACAGGGAGCATTTATCAAACGCTGATTTTGTGGTTGGTCTTAAAGGTTCGAACTTACGTCTTCGCTTCTTAAGTATGTTGTATTTATCATGCATATTGCATTTACGTAAAGTACGGTTTTATTGATTTTAAACATTTCAAGTTTATATTAATGCATTTTAGGGATAAATTTAACACGTTCACATCCTTATAATCACTGTCACGACTTAGTGCCAATTATTAAAGAGGGTGTGTTCTATTGATAGCTACATAGGTCTGACATCATATACTGGTGTGGATGTCTTGTCTGTTAAAAGCCTGTTGAATACTGGAGGATTGATTAGTAACCGATGCATAAATCATGAATTTAATCACATCATATCGGTCTTGTTAATCTCATATCATAGGGGCTTCAATTTTCAGATGATTTTTTAAATAGTTCAAGGGTTCATGGTGAAATAATGGAAATTTAAAATTTATCTGTGCAAAAATTTTGAAGGTATTGAGTTTAAATACCTGTAAAACCAAGTGTCATCAGACAGGGTATCTTCTTGATAAAAATCTGTCATTGATCACTGAACATGACAAAAACAAGAGGGATTGTTGAGCAGGGAGTTTTCTAATACTATCAGATTGTAGGAAGGAGGGTTTTGTATGAATGGTGTCCTCGCTTGTGAACTTGTTAAACAAGCTTCTTACCAGTGTTTTGTGGGACTTCAGTGTGATTTTACTTCTGTGTCAACAGTTATCGACTCTTGTCGACAATAACTCGGTCCCTCATCAGATCAACAGATGGTGAGACGAGGGATGTTGAGCTGTTATTACAGGTAATTTCACGGTAGTTTGACATGCTTGAGGACTGACTGTACCAGTGTAAATAGTGATGTGTTAAGATTCATTTTATGCAACATAAATAAATTTTGGAGATTTTGTGCTGTGGATATAACATTTACCGATGAGTTCAAAAGGATAAGTGTCACCTCTATAGACCCGTTCTCTGGTGACATGAAGGGATGCTCGGTATTTGATGCTTGAGCTTTTGTGCAGTATTCAGCAAGGAATGGATTAGCCATCATAGTGTTGTGTGCTTTGTGGTCCTTTAGTATTCATGGAGTGATTACAATAGTTCATCTCAAGGTAAGCCAGCAAAACAGTTAAAATTTAGCAATCTATAGCAGTTTTAAAGAATTGCTTGATAATTCATAACAAAACTTCAAAATACATATTCATAAAAGTAGATAATTCATATTATAAACTACAAAAACTATTTTGGTAAATCATAACTGCGTTGACATATACAGAGTTGGATCTAGATTGATTTTTACTTGAAGTTGGGGAGGTCCTCTTAGTGAAAGAGATAGAAAAGTCACAGATTTGATGACTGTGTATGTAGCAGAAAAGAATAACTTATTATTGTGATAAGCAATGGGCATCATATAGTGTGTGTTCGAGACCTCCATTCCTGTTGTTCTTAGAGTCGCAAGTGATGAGAATATGTGCGCCCAAATGTGTTCTTGTTCTTCTGCCACACTACCTACAGAGGTGGTGTGAGTTCTTGCACCTTGAACCCGTCCGTTTTCACGATGAATGTGTTTGGAATAGCTGCAGGAATTTGTACTCGTGCAAAGAAAGGCGGTCTTGAACGCACTCATAATCTGGCGACAAGTGTGAAGTCTATTTATACATATTTTAAATTACTATCATTTTCTATTATCATCAGAATCAGTGACCAATTATTAAATTTATACATTGTACTCTGAGAAGGATTGCTCCCAACATTCCTCCAGGGAGCTCATGTTTGCATCCTCGAAAATTCCCCTTGGATATGAAATGGGTAGTAATTTTTACAAACTAGATAAAACCCTGGAATCTTCAGAATAAGATAAGTGTTGCATCACATTGAAAAATTCGCTACATGTATGTATATCTGATTCAAATGACGAGGGGGAGAAGGTTGGACAAATTTGCAGGGAAATGAATAGGAAAGGATTGATTATCATAAACAAAGAATGAGGAACCAAATACACATATAGGGGCATTCATTCAGGGTATACAACCTGCCTGCCTAATCCTTAAGACGATACAGGTGGTATATTGTGACTCAATATTTAGAACTGTTCCTGATCCCAGATTGTCATTGTTGGTAAATAAGGTCCTCCACTGTACTGATTTATGGCCAATATTTCGACATTAATTCACATTGTCTCCATCGGCCCTCCTTATCTGATGCCTGGTAAATACTCTCTATGTATCTAAGGATCAGCATTATACAGGATATATACAGGGTAGGGGTGTGTGTGAAGTGAGGAAGTAGTAAATATCCTCCATAAAAGACATGCAGGGTGTCTTATCGGGCGAAAGACCTGGTCTGATTTAAAAACGAAAAGAATGTCTGATAATTAAAGTTGAGCAGAGAAGAGCATACAGACCAATTGAATTGCATGCCCAGCGGAACAGGGTTTTTTTGGGGTTTCTTTTTTTTTTTTTTCGTGAAATTCGTGGTGTTGATGTTGTATGTAACTTCATAGTATGTGGTTCTTCATAGGAGTGGTACTCAGCTTGAGAAGAAAATTTTTGATCTGATAGGGTGTTTTCATTATTTTTTTTTTTTTTGGTGTTTTTCTGTCAATTTTAAGCTATATTTTAATCTTTAGTGGTGCTAAAAGAGTTGTTTGCTCTTTGGGCCACCGATTTTATGAAGAAAACCATGAGCTCTGTACCAGAATGCACCCAGACCAACTTTTCAGCATCGAAGCGTTTCGTTTCAGTTTTGGCTGCAGGTGGTTTTCAGTTTTCATTTCTTTTCATGCAATATTTGCATTATTAATACGCATTCTCCTATCAAATTGAAACCTAAAAAGGCTCCGGGATTAAGCCTTTATTTCAGTTTTTAAATACGAACTGTTTGGTATTGCAATCAATACATTTTCACAGGAGTAAAATCAATATTTAATTTTATAATATCTTTATAGACTGTGCAAAAGAATGATTGAGAGTATTCATTACAGTTTTCAATATTAAGCGAAAGGTAAATTACAATCTTTTATGGAGGTGAAATTCAATATGTGCTGCTAGCTTTAGTCTTTACTAACCCAACCTTGTTTTCATAGATCAAAGCATGGGTTATTCCAGTTCAAATCGTGAAGAACTGATAAAACGGATAGTATTTTTGCACAAATAATTGAGGGGGTTTTCAGGGAGTTAAACTTTAACATTTCTTGATCATATCTTTTCTCATTTGACCTAGTTTTTGTTTTCATGGATATTAAACTACCAGAAAATTGTTAGTCATGCAAGGGTTTGTTTTGTTTGTAGATATATGTATTCATTGTTTATCTCTAGAAACAAAACACATTTGATATGTTTTGAAATGAAGTGACAAGTTCATGTCACTGTAAACCTATAGGCACTGAATGTCCTGCATAAGAAACCTCTGCAGAATTTTTTACATAGCTACTAAACCTCACAAAAAAATTTAAGTTGAGAAATGTGTACTGTCCATGTATACAAAATAAAAGGTTTTAGAAATATTGTCAGATTGTGAGAACTGGATCGTAGTGTTTTGTATATTTTCTCTCTCTCTAATTCCATGTGTAACAATGACTAAAGATTTTGAACACGCAATCATGTATCATGTTTATCTTACATCACAGTATATATTTATCATGACTTTGACACTCAATTATATAATACAGAGGTTGCTAGGCAATGCATTGATTGTGGCAGATTTATTGTGCTAGATATTATGATAAGAAGTTCTGAAGAACACATCAAAATAAATCAACTATGAATTTACTAAACAAGTCAACCATGAGCTCACTAAACAAGTCAACCATGAGCTTACTGAACAAGTCAACCATGCTAGCTCTAGCTCAATAAACAAGTCAACCATAAGCTTACTAAACAAGTCAACCATGCTAGCTCTAGCTCAATAAACAAGTCAACCATGAGCTCACTAAACAAGTCAACCATGCTAGCTCGAGCTCAATAAACAAGTCAACCATAAGCTTACTAAATGAGTCAGCCATGAGCTTACTAAACAAGTCAACCTTAAGGTTACTAAACATGTCAACTGTGAACTTACAATTCCATGGAAAAGTCAATATAGTTTTTATGGTGCAGACAGAAAACCATCTTCCATGAACAGTTATAAGTTGTGGTTTCGTGTCCCAGAGTGCAACTAATTGATTTCAGATCCTTGCCATTAAAACTAGTTACTTAGGTTATTGTAAATATTTCCAACAAACTCCTTGGTTTTGTAATGGTTATCACTCACCTACATAATACATATGTTGTTATTGGAAAAGCAAAATTTCGGAGTTATTAAAATTAGTGTACTGGAATGGAAATGATTACATTACCATGTTGTCAGAATTTTGAAAAAGTATGCCCTAGCTGGGTCTTGTGAATTTGCTAGAACTTCACTACCTCCCTCTACAAGCTTAGTTTTTATTTTACAACCAATTGGTGGGAGGGGATGAGATAAGAGTTATTTCTAAAACGTGTGGACAGAAGGCAATGCTGAAATGATGTTCCTCGTGGCCCTGCTGTTGCCATCATGTTTGTGATAAGAGTTGGATTAGATGATCGGTATGGTGTGTGTATAGAACAAAGCATTAAAGGATACAATGCAGCTGCAATATCATATAACATTCTCATAACAGGAAATATGTGATAGTCCAAACTACCTTTGTATTAGATTGTTTAGGATCGCACATATTTGCAACATAACACTTTATGTGTCAACAGACTGCGCATTTGCAATTTCATGCCTATCTGCCCTTGTTAAGTGGGTATTGCTGTACACTTTGCAGTTTTATGAGGGTATTTGTAGATTTGTTTGAAAGCAGGTTTGTTGACTAAGTGAGAAATAAATGTTGTTTGGTATGACTATAAAAAGACATTCCATTTTTTATAGCAGACATGTTGGTTCAAATGTGCAGGCCACTGTTTGCTTTATGCACAAATTTCCTTTCAATTTTCTCTCCGCTCCTTGATATTCCATGTCATTCTATCTCAATACCCAATGTTTACTAACCGAAAAAAAATAAATGAAATCCTGCATTGCTACGTACGTTATTACTCTGGGGTACCAAATCACTTTGTTATGGAGATACTGAAAACCTTTTGGAGTTTTTGTTCCTTGTTTTAAATTTCTTCTATCATTTCTCAGACTCTCTGACAATAATCTAGACACAGCTCCATATGTCACCTCTTGTAAGAGTGACAAGTCTTGCATGAGTATGTTTGTAAACTCATTTAATCCTCTATACATTTTGGCTTATTTGACCCCCAGTGGGTGGCAGGCAGGGTATCTAGAAAATATTTTTCTGGAGTGAAAAGAACTTGAATCTACCATTAAATACGGAATCTTTTCAGCCCAGTAAGAGTTTTATATAAGATAAGTATATACCAGCGGGATTGCCGACATAAATTTGCTCCTAATTAATAGATATTCCTAACAAACCACGTAGTGTTGTTGATGTAGCTTGTTAGGTCTGATCTTAAAAGGGTCGGATTTAGTGTGTGTTCTTAAGTGTGAATCTTTTGTCATTGCTGAAAGCTGAGCTAGATCAATGTGAACGATTGTCCAGCAGTTTGAATATACCTGTTAATATGTTTTGATAGAAGTAATGAGAAGTAATGAAATATGTTTGGAGAGATTTTGTGTTGGGTCTTTAATGCAAGAAATGTCATTGTGGGAGATACAAATTGAGATTTTGTTGTGTAAACTCCAGCATTTAATCTACTGTTTTTGCATGAGTACAAAGATTCTACAAAACCCTGAGGGAAAAGCATTTTACTGTTGTGGTGAAATGAATTTCGTAGATGTGTTTTTTAATTTGAGGCCAATCTAAATTGGGCCGTCTGGAATTAAATACATGCAAAAATGTCTGCTTACAAATTTATGAAGGATAGATGGTTTAATGGACATGAAAGTTTTGTTCTGTGTGTATTTATGGTTTCTTTGATAATATTTGGAGTGTGGTAATGAAGCCAGTCCCCATAACCTAAGGATGACCCCAATGGTCAGAGGTCAAGGTCATTGACACACAATTTTTTATTTCTATTTTTATTTTTTAGTCCTTGGATTTGAACTTTGCAATGAAAGTTGATATAGTTAATAGAAGGTAATAAATATTTCTAGGTAAACTTTTTAACTGAGAATTGCACAAAGGTCAGGGTCACTAAGTAAACAGTTTATTATTTTTTTTATCAACTTTGAATACTGTAATCAAACAAGAAACATCGCACTTCTATGAAAAATTATGGTATTTATATGATCGATGTAAGAATGACCCCCAACTCAAAAGGTACTATAGTCACACACATGTACTAATTACTTTGTACTAGGTAGTGACTTTTGGTGTATGATCGACTCTTGGCAAGGAAATGTTGACCTTGGACCATCATCCCAGATTAGTACTGGTGCATGTACTTAAGTTATATCATTTGAGATAGAGTAATGAAACTTAATTAATATAGAATATGTTGATTACAGAAAGAAGACAATTTAGGTGACTTCTAAATACTATATGTATGTGTTTGTGGTGAAACAACAAGAAAACTACAGAAGATTAACTTTTTCATTTTATACTGTAAATTATTTACATTTTACAAGACCTTATTGCCATCTTCCCAGGTTAGAGTTATCAATGAGACGTTTCAATTTGTCCTTCACTATGTGTATATGCGAGAAACTTACTTATATGTTTATGCAACTTGGAAGTTATGCAAATATAATTTTCTCGCAAATAGTGATTTACAATATTGTGCAGGAGAGTGTTGTCTTCTGAGCAAATCTTTCATAACTACAGTAAAAAAAATCTCAGTTCATTGCATCTAAAGTCATTGTCCCACTGGCAGTCTTATTTGATATGATAGAAATTATTGTTAGTTGTAATCCAAGTCTGGTTGCAGACAGAAAGATAATGGCAATTTGGTAAGTATGAAATTCTACATCTCACTACTTACACAAACACACACACACACACATGTAGAAACTTTTTTTTTTTAATATCACCAATCAGTGTTTGCCAAAAACTTCAGGAATCTATACAACTATTACCTTATACAGAGTTCCCCCACCAAACTTAAACTTGGCCCACATAAGCAGATAAAGCAATCAAGAGTGAATTCTTTACTGTATTTAGTCTCTGTAAGCAGATATGAAAGCAGTGGAGGTATTTTCAGATAGGGCCTGGTAATTGGGATGATAATTCCTATCTAACTCCACATATATCACAGCCTCCTTATTCACAGTATTTGTACAGTACCAGTCAGCTATTCTATTAAGCTAAAGGAATAAGGTGAATTTATTGTTATGACCAATTGATGGTATGCCTATAGGCATATAATGAAGCGAGATTTTAACACCAACAAGCTAATCCTACGGTTAATGGTTATTCATTTGTTGGTGCTACATAGGAATAGAATGATTGGATGCATTGAATGTGTGTAGGAGTAATGTAGGAGGCTTTAATTTCATGTATGGTGAAAACTGGCTACAGTGGAGGGGGCATAACTCTACTGCTTCAGGTATAGGAGATTACCTGGGTTCAATTTCTACAGTGTATTATGCTTGGTTACAATTAGAGTTATGACTATTGCTTATTAGTCACTTACTTTTTTCCAGTTCAATGAGATTTTTAAAAATTTTGATGCTGATTGACAGGAATATAAGTATAAAATCTGTTGCAAAGGGCCATAACTCCCTCCTGTTGCTGGAGCTTACCTGACTCTATTCTCACAACTGCATTCACAAGATTCTAAAAATAGGTGTGTCCGTGTGTACCTGAGAAGTGACAGGAATTGTAATGAGTTTTTCATTGTACATTAATTTAATTATCTTATTAGTATGCTTACCTTGGAGGGAGTAGAGGATTAATCAATGCCTGGGATAGATTCTGATGTAATTCCTGTAACAGCTAGGACAGGTGATGTGACGATTAGTACTGAGGAGGACAGTGTGGTGGCACCCGATATCTGATACAAGTTTCTGATGGGATTTTATGTTACATGTATGTGTAAATTATCAAGGTTTCAGGATTTGAAACAGCTTGTGAATCTTTTTTTTTTTTTTTTTATAATTATATGATTTTAAAAAAAAAATCCTCTTATTTTGAATAATTTTTCAGGTGGAAGATTCTGAGTGTGTTCATTATAGTTTCAAAATGGAGAGGACTGAGATGTAATAGTATATTTCTAGTTGGGAATACTGAGTGCATTCACAGTGTTAGAATGAAATTGTAGATTTAAATGAAATAAAAGTAAATGGAATATTCTTGATTCAAATTTAAACTATCTGTGACATATAGAAGTTATAAGTTGATGAGAATTCACAATTGTGAATTGTATATATGGCAGGTGCTTGTTTGGGTGTCTCTGTGATTGGTCATAATGAGGTTCCATTCCCTTGTACTGGAACCTCGAAGCTGGGCTTTAAATTGATTGAGTGTTTAAGATAATTTCATGTAAGGCCAGTAATATAAAAAAAAATTGATAGCACGAAGCAGATGTGTTGACATTCCAACATTCTAAACAAAGGGATTATTTATATTCTGGTTAAATTGATCCAGTTTCTACAGTGTATTGTCAAAATTTAATCTGTAAATCCTCATTCAATATGCTATAATATGTCTTTATCTGATACACATAGCCATGCTAAACAAACTGGTGATTAATCCACTAGAAAGTTTTACTATATTTGTAAGACAGTACCATATATATTGAAAGGTTCTTTCCAAGCTTTTGGGCAGGCCTGTAAATGCAATTTATCTCCTTTCACTCACCATTTAAATTTTATGAAATTCAAGGGTGCTTCAGAGAGTTGCATAGCTTCATGCAAACAGCCCCCCTGGCACACACAAAACTACTGATTGCTTTGGGAACTAAGTAATTAAGTGCATGTTTCTGGATTATAAATAAGTGTTTTGATACGATCCTGATGCTTAATTTACATGGAATTTTAATGTTAACTAAAAACTTCATGAAAACCTATTCATTTGCATTAATGAGTGTCAAATACAGGCATACCTTGCAGTACATGCGCATGGAAGTTTTCCAAACTGAAAGTTGTCAATTTTCTCTTTTATGCATCTATTATCACTGGAAATAACGAACATTGGAGTAGATTTACGATGACATAAAAACTTGAGTAAACATTAATTATTCAAGATGTGTAATTCTACCACTGAGCGGTACATGTATTTGGACTGGTGCATTTTGTATAACTGCGTACCTGTCGGGATGTGATGTGATGTAAGAATTTAATTTGGGAATACAATGTGTAAAGTACATTTCAATCAGTTTTGTGCAAATAAGTGTACATCTTCGTTATTCTCTCCTGTGCAGTTTGGTAAATGCCATAATTTCACGACCTTTATTGCTGCCGTGTCAGTGTCAGATTATTTATTTATATTTAATGGAAAAATCTCTTTTAACGGATTTACCTCTATCCATTTCGTCCAAATGCGAATTTTCAAATTTTAAGTTGGCTCTTACAAGTCAAGTGTGAGATTTTGAAATAGATGAGATGGGGGTGATTTTGGTTCAGATGTATTAGGAGATTTGACATTACTGTTCTAACTTGATCAAGTGCAGCCACCTTAAGACTCCATCAGGTGCAGCCACCTTAAAGTTCGACCCAGTGGGACAATTTAGTCCCAGGTACCCCCATACTATGAAGTCACAGAGGGTACACTAATGACAGGCACTGACTTTCAGTCATGTATGAAATGACTTTATGCTCTTAGTGAAGGAATGCTGTAATTGATAAATTGTAGAAAGATGTCTCTTATTTGTGATTTTGTCACTTGAATGATAAAATTGAAAACTTTGGTATTCTGTTTACTCAAATAAGCGGTGAGATATAATTGAATATTAAAGTCAGGCTGAGACAGACATAATCCCTGTTAAAGGTATAGTGCTTGGAGATCCTGTGGGGGTCCAGATTAGAATAGATCCTCAGTACCCCTTGCTTGTCATAAGAGGCGACTATGTGGGGGAGGTCCTTCGGATGAGACTGCAAAAATTAAGGCCCTGTACGTGTCACAGCAAGTGTGACATGATAAAGATCCCTCCCTGCTCAAAGGTCATAAGCATAGGCCTAAATTTTGCAGCCTTTCACAGGCAATGGTGACATCTCTATATGAGTGAAAAATTCTTGAGATGGACGTTAAACAATATACAACCATATTCTTCCATTAAGTCAGAATTTTTGAGATGAAAAATGTACAACTAAATTTTGTTTCCATTTGCAGAAATGACCACAATGTTGGGTCCACCTCATCCAGTTGCCATGCCAACTGTCACCAAAATGGATAAGCTGAGGTTAGCGGCTGCCAAGGGAGAGATGGACATGGTCCGGGACCTTCTGGGATTAAGGACCCCCTTACAACCAGACAAGGTACAACACCTGTGGATTGTCACACTGCATGTGTTTGCATTATACTTCATTTCAAATTTGAATACAAAAGCTATTGAATAGATCTTTGAAAGTCTGAATTTCTAAAGAATCTCAAATTTTTTTTACACTAGTATTTTTGTAAAAAAAAAAAAATTCAATTGCACAATCAGAATAAGTGCATTTGGAAAAACAGTTGGACTTTGTAGAGATTGTACCACTTCCCGATTTCTTAATTATATGAATTTTGTTAACTTGAATAATGAAAATTGTGAATTGCATGGTGTTGAGAAATTGCATTGATCATCAAGAGAAATCGGAACCCTTAGTCGTTATATATAGCTTTGCAGTTTGCAGTGTCATTCAATTTCAAAAATTCTCTCTGATGTTTTTCATGTAGGAGTTTCATTAACTGTGAACCAATATTTACTTTTCTTGCACTAAGATTCCTCCTTTTAAACCTGTATAAATGTGCAGTACGTATCACCGGTTAAAGGGAGGGGTGTGTGTCTGTAGAAAATAAACACAGACCATACAAAGTGAATATATAATGTTTCTCTCTTGTGATTTGTGATGTGCATGTACTATGTTTTAAGGAGGAATACTACACCAATATGATGTAGAGGATATGTACAACAATATTTTGAAACTGAAAACTTTAAAAATTATTTCAGTTAAAAAATGTAGTTTTAGTAGAAAGTAATCTGGAAAAAAAAATTAAAACCCCTACTGGACTCGAACCCATGTGCTAACCTACTGGGCTACTCTATTAAATATGAAAGGAATAGACAAATATTGCTGATATATATATTTTAATTCATATTTCAAAAGGAAGTCGGCCATTATGACATTGTAGTATATACTTCCTTAAGATAGCATTTACAGTTTATCTTTGATTTATTTCTTTATTAATTAAATCCAAACCAAATCAGACACCCTCCCATATGTCTAAGTTGAGAAAACTATGTATGATTACAAGGGATGATGTTATGACTGTCATGTACATGCATGTGTTTGTATGTGTTTGTGTGTTTGTATGTGTGCATTTGTTTGTATGTGTGCATTTGTTTGTATGTGTGCATGTGTTTGTATGTGTGCATGTGTTTGTATGTGTGCATGTGTTTGTATACGTGTCTTTATTTGGATGCAACTGAAACAATGTTACAGACATATTGTAGAGCACAATAACCGATACTTGCTACGGGGTAAGCAGGTAGATGATTGAATTCTTGGTCAGAAGGTCATAGGTCAGGATCATGATAGGGTATCTTAAATGTGATGCAATTTTTTGGATAAGGATTTGAATGATAGGCTGTTAAATGCACCTTTCTTTCTTACTCTTTTATAATTACAAAGTCATTAATTTGCATTGTTCATTATTTTTTATTCAGGGTTTTTCTTTTCATACTTTTCCATTTCTATTTTACATTTTAGTAAACACTCATCAGAAATGTGCAATATCATGATCACACCTTGCAGGTTGTTATATAGCCTCAGTACAGCTCAGTATGTAAACTTTAACTGTATTCTCTGTTGTTAATTGAATCTTTTTGAGATATTGATTATTTCGATATCAAGTCAAGAGATATATGCAACGTCACTGATTAAACAAACTGCCTGTATTTCAATTCATGATGATATATATTTATATCCACAAGAAAATGTCATTGCATAAATCCTTCAGAAATCAAGGATTATGATTGCATAGAAAAATTTGTCTCGAGACCCCGTTCCTGTGAGAATCAATCCAATGGGACCAAAGTTCAGCCCAGGTGCTTAAGTGTAGCTAATTTTCTGGGTAGATGAAGTCAAAGTTCAAAGTTAGAGATATTTGTCAACATTTAGTGTGTTCTAAAACAATATTTCACCGCTATTTTGTCAGATTTTTCAAGTGTCAAAATAAGATTGCAGCGAGATATCCGAGACTGGAGGTATTTAGATGTATCCTGATCACATTTTCATGCGTGTGAGAGATATGAATTCGACGTCGTTATCAGAGATTGAAGACATGATCATTTTCCATACAGGTTGAAAGATACAGACATACTATAATGAAAGATACTTCTTCTTATAGTTGGATCAAGAATTATAAAAACAATTCATGCCTTTGCAGCCAATATAACATATTTCATAAATATCTTCGGTTCATAATGTACATTTTGATTTTGTTCAATTTATGTTTATTTTTGATGTATCAACGAAATTTATCAAATCTTAATTGACATTTATTTCTAAAAGGATTTCAGTGATTATAAATAAGACATTATTGATAATTGAATGCTTCATCAAAAACAGACCATAAACATTGTATGATAAGTCTGCTTTGGGGGCATTTAATTTTTTTTTGAGATGTGAAATCACAAAACTAATACCAGGATGAAAATGTACATAAATGTGCATGCTTCCTTTCCATTACTACAGTGAGTCAATGATATGGCCACCGGATAGCAAGGTTGGTCATGATGTGCTTAAATTTTTTTGGAAGCATAAAGTTTATAGAAATAGGGCTCTTATCTCAGAAGCTCATGGGATAATTCCAATTTACCCCAGTCAGTGACATTAAATTAAGGAGATAGTACCCTAGAATAAAGGGTTATGGTTTTCAAAATGTCATAAAGTTAGTAGTACATGTATTAAAGATTTAGACCAAACTGAAACATGATAATCTTTGTGACATCATGCTAAAATTAGAGAATAATAAAATAACATTCACAAGTTACAAAGTGACTTTTAATCTAGTTTTGATACCCACCCACATATGGCTGAAATATAGGAGTCATGTCCATCTGTGTATCCAATTATCTGTTACTCTATCCATCTGTCTATCCAATTATCTGTTTACTCTCCATCTGTCTATCCTATTTGTTACTATCCATCTGTCTGTATATTTTTCTGTTTATTCTATTCATCTGTCTATGTATTTTTCTGTTTATTCTATTCATCTGTCTGTATATTTTTCTGTTTATTCTATCCATCTGTCTGTCCAGTTATTTGTTTACCCTATCCGTCTGTATAACCTTATGTCCTACTTCATGTCTGGGAACTTTTTTATGGAGAGTCATTAGAAGATTATATTTAGATCAACGAATGCTCAACAAGATGACATACCATAACCCTTGATCAAGGTCTTCTGATCAAAGCCAAGGTGACTTTTGTAAGAAAGTTATGGAGAAAAATTGAAAGCTCATAAGCATGTGGTCTAAAGGCTGCATGCTTACAACAAGATGGTGTGTCTTGACCTTAAACCATGATCATTTGCCTAAGGTCAAGGTTATTGGTAAGATCAGTTAAAACGTGCCCAGCTGGACATGATCACATGAAGGCTCTAGTTTAACTAAATCTTCTTGTTGACATGAATTCACAGTCTTTATTTACTGCTCTAGTCTTTAAATATAGACAAGATTTTTATTCTGTCGTGGAGTGGAAACGGATACTTTTCAGTGTATCAATAGACATTAAATTTACTTATCAATCAACCATGAATGATTTAAATCACCTTTTCATTTTGATTTATACAGATATCAAATTAAGGCACATGATGGTATTTTTCTGTTATGATATAAAATATGTCCTGATACTGTCAGGTGTCTTGATATGTGAATATATAACAATTACATATTGCAGTAACCCAGTAATTAGACCAACAGAAAAAAATTATCTGCAGAATATGAAATTCTTGTCCATCTGAATTGTAACAATCGCCAAGTGAACATTAAAGACCACCGGCCTCTTGCAAAGAATTTTATGAATTGAAGCATATTAGCTTTAGTTTCTAATGACACATGAAATATTTGTCGATTACCTCTTGGGTTACCATTTAACCGTTTCCAAGAAGAATTTTCTTGATTCTGGTGGATATAGGATTTACACTTATAAAGATGTTAAGAATAAATATTATTACACCTGATTTAGTGCAGAGGAGATTTCATAAGTTTTCAAAGCTTCCCTATTAGCTCTACATCTTGGCCACTAGCATGCTAAAGTACACAGATAATTGACACCAGCATTAAGATTTGAATATCGTTTTCAGGTGGGGAATATTTTATAAATGGCTAGCTGTTTAGTTAAATATTGATTCTTTTGGCTGTGGCAGGTCGTATAAAAGAAGGTATAAAACTGGAAAACTTGGGTACAAAGCCCCAATCTCCCAGCCTTAGAAAAAATATGCTAATAGCATAATAGAGTAGATTAACAGATATAGGTCATCGCAAATTGTGGCTTAAACCTATGATGCATTATTAATATTTCTGTGAGAGAGGGGACATTCTGATTTTCTGTAATTTTCCACGATACAGACAGAAGGAGGTCACGAATTACCACTGACAGGCTTCACCAGACAGATAATACCTAGCATAATTAAACTTCGCCTGCTCATATAAACTTAACAAGTTCTTTCCACTTCTAAAGAACATTTATAAGTGTAAATTGCTCTGAAGAATGCCTTTGTATGGAATATGCTTCATTAGGCTGCATTAAAACACCAAGAAAAAAATGGCTTTTCCAAATAAAGGTTCATCGCTTTTCTTCATACAAAGAAATGCTTTATCTCAATGAAAGGACTTGGGGTGTGTATTCTTCATAAAAAAAATTATGCCTGACTATTTATGTCAAAATTTTCTTCTATGGTTACAAGAAAATTGCTTTGAACTTCCATTTATTTTAAGATCTTTATCGTTTCATAATGGTTGATTACATTTACTTTAACAATAAACAGTTATTATAGATTTGAAACATTTGAAATTGAGAACATTATTAGACTCGATCTGTTTTTGAATAATACATATACCGGTTTCTGGATCAACACACCATTGAGGAATTCCCAAATTGCATGATTGGGAAAAGACGGGAGTCACTTAGGGTGTGAATTTTGGCTTCTTACAACAGATGAAAAACGGGAAATATTTCATTGTGTGGATACAAATATTGAGATGTAAATGCTAATCTATCTATATGCATCTATGAAATTTTTGTCCAATATTATGCAAGTCTCGCAGTTTGGGGAAAATCTAAAGGGTAAAGCACCTGTTGCAAACCCCCTCTCCTTCCCTTTCACCTGATGAATTACATGCATCATTTTAATGTCAGAAATCTAGTCTTGAGAGTGACCTTTTATAGTGTCCTCTGTAAGGTTTTGTATTTTCCTCGAATACATGGAACATAAAGACTTTCACTGTGGGTCTCGTATGCCAGAACTTAAAGTATTAGATATGCTAGATTCAAAATGTTAAAGGTATCATTTTAGATTCAGGGATATATTTAGCAATATCTATTAACATTTTTACATTTGATTATATTTTTCTTTGTATAATTCTGGATTTCAATGTTGGTTGATATGTGGTTTATGATTATAAAGAGGTCCAACAATGCTTGTGCAAAAAAAAAAATTTACACCAGAAGAAAAGAGAAATTCATTTGATATATTTTCAGTGATGACTTTCATATTGCTTAGACCTTATTAACCATATACATATCTATACTCCTCATTACTTACAGCCAAATTAAGTCGATCATCTCAGAAAACATTCATTCGAAATATATTTTCTCCAAAGTTCTAGTTGTTTATGAGGCATTTTTAAAAACCCTCAAATCTGTAATGAAAATATTTAATGAAGCATTTTATGATTTCTAATAAAGAAGTTTTGATAAGATCTTTTTTCTTTAATGACAATATTTAAGAAAACTGTCGGTAGAGAGTGGATGGAAGGCGGTTACAGATGGCCTGTAACTTGCATGTAAATGACTGATAAATGATGAATATATCACATTTTGGAGTTCCTTGCTCGTAAAAATTTGTGATCTATGTTGACATTTTAATCCTTCTGCATAAACTTCAGAATGGTCCAAAAATACAACCTTTGTCACTAGTACATGCAAATCTGAATTCCTTTGCTGTTTTTTAATCTTATGAATTATTTTTCATCTTATTTCAATATTAACTCATGAGATTGACCCGATAACCAAATTTCTGAGACACAAGGTTTGCACCAGAAGGATGAAAAATGATGACGTGAGATTTACATATCATTAACACTTTGTCGTTAAACTTTGCTAAAAAGGTAGACCTCACAAGCTTTCAAAAAAGTTTTATGAATGTCTAAGAGGATGTAATTATAAATGAAATAAAGGTAATAGGGGGAACTCCCATCTAACATTCGTGTCGGTCTGTACACGGTGATGATTACACGACTAGATATCGGTCTGTACACGGTGATGATTACACGACTAGATATCGGTGTGTACACGGTGATGATTACACAAATAGATATCGGTGTGTACACGGTGATGATTACACAACTAGATATCGGTGTGTACATGGTGATGATTACACGACTAGATATCGGTCTGTACACGTGATGATTACACGACTAGATATCGGTCTGTACATGGTGATGATTACACGACTAGATATCGGTCTGTACACGGTGATGATTACACAACTAGATATCAGTCTGTACACGGTGATGATTACACGACTAGACACGACTAGATATCGGTCTGTACACGGTGATGATTACACTAGATATCGGTCTGTACACGGTGATGATTACACAACTAGATATCAGTCTGTACACGGTGATGATTACACGACTAGATATCGGTCTGTACACGGTGATGATTACACGACTAGATATCGGTCTGTACACGGTGATGATTACACGACTAGATATCAGTGTGTACACGGTGATGATTACACAACTAGATATCGGTCTTTACACGGTCCAAAGGTGCTCAAAAGTCAGCTGTTTCAATATGCTATGGGTGCATAGTATGTATCTCAATTATTTGTGTCAAATAAAACTTCTGAATACATCGTTTGTAATAGTTTTTATGAATTTTAATTGTTCTTTTCAGGAAGGGCGAACACCACTGCATTTTGCTGCACAGAATGGTCACCTCGATATCTGTCGTTTATTGATACAACATGGCTGCCATCCAGATGATCAAGATCAAGTATGTAGTTTACTGACTATGAGGTCATGATAAGTTTGAGGTCATCAGGTTTCCTTCACATGTTTGTGTTCTCTGAAATAGGGCAACTATACAGTATTGTCCCTGCCCTGTAGTGTTTTTGCAAATTATCTTTCCAAACAGTTTGGGTTGTATTGGGATGACAGATGTGTTGACCACAATCAAATTAAGATGCAAGTTATTTTCTGTCATATATCTATGTTGCAGAAGTATTTTTTATAAGTGTTAGTCAATGCATGCGATTCTTGATTTTAATTTTGAAAACTCCATGAAAACATGATATTTTTGACACTTTTCAATGAAAGTGGGAATTTTTTGTAAAAAAAAATTACCAACTTAATGACATCAATCCTTGGTATTAGTTATGAGGAAAAGAAATAGTTTTTGTTTTGGGATATGTTAAAATGGAAAGTTTTGAATTGCAGTTAATTCATAGTAGAATGTTTAATTCCTGGACCAGAAATTGCTGTTATTGCACTTGCAGTCCTGTTTTTAAATATGTAGACTAAGTGCTGATTAGTTTTGTGCAGCAAAGTTTGTCAAGACACCAGTGGCTAGGAAACAGATGTTGGGGACATCATAAATAAAAACTTACTTGTATGCTCATTTTCAAACTTTTATGAAACTTACAACTTGCCAGTAAATTACATGTAGGGCAGGTGATATACAGTATGTATTCACTATATTTTACCATCTGACTAAGTGAATATTGTGAAAGTTAATGGTAATGTTTCCTAGAGGACTTTGATCATGAACCACATCCTACCTTTAGGAATGGAAACCGTGTATATACAGTACGTGTGAAGTAAAATAGAGTCAGTAAGATTAGGATAATTATTTTTCCCATTGTTGTGGAAATGAAGTGCCTGTATATATATTGATTCTAATATCTCACACATCAGGGTCTCTAACGATCCTTGATTTTTCCATAAATCATAACATTAACAGGTAATTTTAAAAAACTCGTAGGCTCTCCAGCTTTTTAGGGATAATTTTGTATGATCGTTATTGCAGTGAATTAAAAGCTTTTCCATAGCCTTTTGGCGATGCAGAAGTGATTCCTAATTACAGTTTGATTTACTAGGTGTAACTTCATAAATTTTCCGTAATCACCTTCTTATTTTTTTTTCATTCACATTTAGTACTGCAGAGAACTATAGAATGATGATCTTCTAATTCAATAAAACTATTTTTTTTAGTTAAGACTTTAATTACATCCCTTGTTAATTGCCATATAAAGTGGAAGGTTAAAAAAAAAGGAGAAAAGGGTATAGACTGCATTATACATCTCTGATCAAAGGGAAAATTCTCAACTAAAAAAACAGGCAACAAATCAGAGTCTATAGAGAGTCTGTAAGAAATTCAACATATTTTATAATCTCAAATTAACTAAAAACTCAAAATGTTAATTTAAGTTTATATAATTGGATTAAATCGATTCGCAATTTCAAAGTTACCCAATAGTTGTTTCCCTTTGTTGAACTTTTTATGTATGGCGAGAGTGCCGTGAGACACAAAATACATTTTCGTACCCATGCCACTGGTACAAATGCTTATCGCTGCATGGATATATTACCCTATAAATGATGATTACCCGCTACTTATGCAACTAGTGAAACTGCAGCAAAACACAAATTTAGTCAGTTTATGAATATTTGAGAAGGAAAAAAATAGTTTAAAGTATAATTGAAATTCATCATGTTTCCTTGTTAAAAGTGTTGATCATGTCGAAGAGAAATTACATATATAGCCTAATTCAAACAATTTTTTTATATGGTCGGCTTAAGGTAATACCACCAGCTGATGTAAACAAAATTCACACTTTATTCATCATTTACAAAACAATTGCATACACTCTTTACCCACCCAAGCATTCAGTAGAATACTGACCGTACCTCCATCACAGAAGAGCTGACATCTTGGAAATTGAGCCATGGCCCTTGAGTCGAGTGGGACCACGGTTAGTGCTCAAAGTGGCACAGGAATCATATGTTTACTTATGATATAGATTATGATATATCCTATAATGGTAATCTTTTATATATAGCCTATGATATCCTATAATGGTAATCTTTAATATATATAGTACAAGGTCATTAATATACGACTGTCCCCCGTACAGAGTGGTACATACAAATATATAGTAAAAGTCTTTTTATTAAAATAATAAAAGTGTTTTTATTAAAAAACACTTCTTTGTATGCAGAGAGGGGAAATTTTGCCCTGTTTTATTTTGGCCTTTAGGTGTTTAACCCATTTCTAAATTCACCCAAAGTTGTCCTCTTGTACTTGCCCATTTTGGGTAACTGGGGATAAAATAGGCAAAAATAAAATGGAGGTAAAAATTTCCTTGTAAGCAATATACAAGCATCGGAACGTCCTCGCGACATCATAATACTTGTCTCTCCGAGAGCCACAATATTTAGTTCAAAACGGGATTCTTTTTTCTGTAGGTGCAAGTCGGCAAGTGAGGAATCTGGCAAAGGTCCCAGATTCTCTTTTCGCTGGGGAAGTCATAAAATTTTAATTCTTGCATGGGGTTCTTGAAAATTACATAATGGGATTATCTAGCCCTCCTTTCGCTGCACAATAAAATTTATGCTTACATTGTTCACGGTGACTTCACGCCACCATCTGCCATAAATGACATAAATTCAGTCTGGGAATTCTAACAATGATCTTCCTATTAAATAAAATGATGCTGTGCCCTATGTTATCTACATTGACATCTTCAAGCCATGTCTTGATGTGAAAATGATGTACCTACAATAATTAATGTATGAATAATCAGTATCAATCTATTGGGACAACCCAGAGTGAAAAGTCTAGATATGTATATTAAATTGAAGGAAACAAACTTTTAATGGCAGGTTTAAAACATTTGTTATTGACCAGAATTCAATGATTTTCTTTGCGTGTCTCCCCTCAATTCATTTGATTTCTAGAAATACTTTTAGTATTTCTCGGTGAAAATTTGACAATTTGACAGTTATTTGCTAAAATAAAGAGAGGAAGATGTCCTGTAGGCTGTTTGTACCGTATATGATTGGAAATTGTTTTGTCGAGGGTGAATGTCCTCGATGTGATGTTTAACAATTTTGATATTTTAAAGATATTCGGTGAGGAGGTAAACTTTCTACTCTCTTGATGCAAAATCTGATTGGGATTTAAATTTTATCACTGTATTGATATCAGAAAAATTGGAGAAACATTAAGTGTGCAATTGGCATAGAAGGTCAAATTATTTTAAAAGTGAACCTTAAATATGTTTTGGTAAAAGACATTGCACAGGTGTATCAAGTGAGGGCTGTTTCTTTAAGAATTACTGATTGTCTAGACCTGTGTTTATATTGGAGGTACAAATATAAATGTTCAATGCTATCAGGACTTTGGCAGAACTTTGCCAATGAGTCAGTGTTTGTCAATATTTCTCCTCAATCCCTCAACAGCTGCACAATTGGCAAACAGAGATATAGGGAAAAAGAAGCCTGCAAAATTCAGATTACTCTGCATGGGACATTTTGCATAATTTATCTACTTTCAGTTCAACAAACAAGCCAAAATAAGAATCCCCATAGTTGGGTATCCAACAATTTGTGAATTCTACATGGAGTTATTCCCCTTGAATAGTGGTGGTTTCAACAAGTCAGTTTTCTGCAATGTAATGAAACCATTAGCTTTGGATCAAAGTGAATGATGATGTGATACAGTACAGGTACTGTTTGGGTGACCTGTATACTTGTGTATCATGTGTTTTAGTGTATGCTTTCGATATTATTGGACTGGATTACATAAAAACTGAATTTTGAAAAAAAAAAATGGAGTTGTTTTTATTCAGTTTTTCACAAATTAGGATAGATTTTATTACTGAGGAGAGCTGTTTAAATGTTGGGTATAGATATATATGAATGAGACCAGTTACAGTTGAGAAATAAGATCGGTTTTATTTCTGAGGAGAGTTGTTTAGATGTTGGGTAGACAGTTACAGTTGAGATATTTTTAAGGGGAGCTGTTTAAATGTTGGGTAGACAGTTACAGTTGATATATTACTGAGGAGAGTTGTTTAGATGTTGGGTAAACAGTTACAGTTGAGATATTTTTAAGGGGAGCTGTTTAAATGTTGGATAGACAGTTACAGTTGAGATATTTCTGAGGGGAGCTGTTTAGATGTTGGGTAGACAGTTACAGTTGATATATTACTGAGGGGAGCTGTTTAGATGTTGGGTAGACAGTTACAGTTGATATATTACTGAGGGGAGCTATTTAGATGTTGGGTTAAGACAGTTACAGTTGATATATTACTGAGGAGAGTTGTTTAGATGTTGGGTAGACAGTTACAGTTGAGATATTACTGAGGGGAGCTGTTTAGATGTTGGGTTAAGACAGTTACAGTTGATATATTACTGAGGGGAGCTGTTTAGATGTTGGGTAGACAGTTACAGTTGAGATATTTCTGAGGGGAGCTGTTTAGATGTTGGGTTAAGACAGTTACAGTTGATATATTACTGAGGGGAGCTGTTTAGATGTTGGGTAGACAGTTACAGTTGAGATATTACTGAGGGGAGCTGTTTAGATGTTGGGTAGACAGTTACAGTTGAGATGTTACTGAGGGGAGCTGTTTTGATGTTGGGTAGACAGTTACAGTTGAGATATTACTGAGGGGGGCTGTTTAGATGTTGGGTAGACAGTTACAGTTGATATATTACTGATTGGAGCTGTTTAGATGTTGGGTTAAGACAGTTACAGTTGATATATTTCTGAGGGGAGCTGTTTAGATGTTGGGTTAAGACAGTTACAGTTGAGATATTACTGAGGAGAGTTGTTTAGATGTTGGGTAGACAGTTACAGTTGAGATATTACTGAGGGGAGCTGTTTAGATGTTGGGTAGACAGTTACAGCTGAGATATTTTTAAGGGGAGCTGTTTAGATGTTGGGTAGACAGTTACAGTTGAGATATTTCTGAGGGGAGCTGTTTAAATGTTGGGTAGACAGTTACAGTTGATATATTACTGAGGGGAGCTGTTTAAATGTTGGGTAGACAGTTACAGTTGATATATTACTGAGGAGAGTTGTTTAGATGTTGGGTAAACAGTTACAGTTGAGATATTTTTAAGGGGAGCTGTTTAAATGTTGGATAGACAGTTACAGTTGAGATATTTCTGAGGGGAGCTGTTTAGATGTTGGGTAGACAGTTACAGTTGATATATTACTGAGGGGAGCTGTTTAGATGTTGGGTAGACAGTTACAGTTGATATATTACTGAGGGGAGCTATTTAGATGTTGGGTTAAGACAGTTACAGTTGATATATTACTGAGGAGAGTTGTTTAGATGTTGGGTAGACAGTTACAGTTGAGATATTACTGAGGGGAGCTGTTTAGATGTTGGGTTAAGACAGTTACAGTTGATATATTACTGAGGGGAGCTGTTTAGATGTTGGGTAGACAGTTACAGTTGAGATATTTCTGAGGGGAGCTGTTTAGATGTTGGGTTAAGACAGTTACAGTTGATATATTACTGAGGGGAGCTGTTTAGATGTTGGGTAGACAGTTACAGTTGAGATATTACTGAGGGGAGCTGTTTAGATGTTGGGTAGACAGTTACAGTTGAGATGTTACTGAGGGGAGCTGTTTTGATGTTGGGTAGACAGTTACAGTTGAGATATTACTGAGGGGAGCTGTTTAGATGTTGGGTAGACAGTTACAGTTGAGATGTTACTGAGGGGAGCTGTTTTGATGTTGGGTAGACAGTTACAGTTGAGATATTACTGAGGGGGGCTGTTTAGATGTTGGGTAGACAGTTACAGTTGATATATTACTGATTGGAGCTGTTTAGATGTTGGGTTAAGACAGTTACAGTTGATATATTTCTGAGGGGAGCTGTTTAGATGTTGGGTTAAGACAGTTACAGTTGAGATATTACTGAGGAGAGTTGTTTAGATGTTGGGTAGACAGTTACAGTTGAGATATTACTGAGGGGAGCTGTTTAGATGTTGGGTAGACAGTTACAGCTGAGATATTTTTAAGGGGAGCTGTTTAGATGTTGGGTAGACAGTTACAGTTGAGATATTTCTGAGGGGAGCTGTTTAAATGTTGGGTAGACAGTTACAGTTGATATATTACTGAGGGGAGCTGTTTAAATGTTGGGTAGACAGTTACAGTTGATATATTACTGAGGAGAGTTGTTTAGATGTTGGGTAAACAGTTACAGTTGAGATATTTTTAAGGGGAGCTGTTTAAATGTTGGATAGACAGTTACAGTTGAGATATTTCTGAGGGGAGCTGTTTAGATGTTGGGTAGACAGTTACAGTTGATATATTACTGAGGGGAGCTGTTTAGATGTTGGGTAGACAGTTACAGTTGATATATTACTGAGGGGAGCTATTTAGATGTTGGGTTAAGACAGTTACAGTTGATATATTACTGAGGAGAGTTGTTTAGATGTTGGGTAGACAGTTACAGTTGAGATATTACTGAGGGGAGCTGTTTAGATGTTGGGTTAAGACAGTTACAGTTGATATATTACTGAGGGGAGCTGTTTAGATGTTGGGTAGACAGTTACAGTTGAGATATTTCTGAGGGGAGCTGTTTAGATGTTGGGTTAAGACAGTTACAGTTGATATATTACTGAGGGGAGCTGTTTAGATGTTGGGTAGACAGTTACAGTTGAGATATTACTGAGGGGAGCTGTTTAGATGTTGGGTAGACAGTTACAGTTGAGATATTACTGAGGGGAGCTGTTTTGATGTTGGGTAGACAGTTACAGTTGAGATATTACTGAGGGGGGCTGTTTAGATGTTGGGTAGACAGTTACAGTTGATATATTACTGATTGGAGCTGTTTAGATGTTGGGTTAAGACAGTTACAGTTGAGATATTACTGAGGGGAGCTGTTTAGATGTTGGGTTAAGACAGTTACAGTTGATATATTTCTGAGGGGAGCTGTTTAGATGTTGGGTTAAGACAGTTACAGTTGAGATATTACTGAGGAGAGTTGTTTAGATGTTGGGTAGACAGTTACAGTTGAGATATTACTGAGGGGAGCTGTTTAGATGTTGGGTAGACAGTTACAGCTGAGATATTTTTAAGGGGAGCTGTTTAGATGTTGGGTAGACAGTTACAGTTGAGATATTTCTGAGGGGAGCTGTTTAAATGTTGGGTAGACAGTTACAGTTGATATATTACTGAGGGGAGCTGTTTAGATGTTGGGTAGACAGTTACAGTTGATATATTTCTGAGGGGAGCTGTTTAGATGTTGGGTAGACAGTTACAGTTGAGAAGCCTTGGAAGAGGTTTGTGGTCTCTGGACTCTTTATTCCAAATCTGATCAATATTTGTCAAATTTCCTCCTTAATATAGTAACAGACTGTTTGATAGAAATTAAATCGAGCTGATGTTCAGTTGCACAATCACGGTTATTAATAACTGAAGGTATTTTCGATAAGTTATAGTCTTAAAGGGGCATGCATGGACACGATTTTGGTTTAAAAAAAAAAAAAAAAAGATTTACTGGGATTTCTAATTAATGATATAGAAGTATATGTACTTGATACATTTAAAACATAGCAACACACCCAAATTTTAAAAAAAAAAAATTATCCAAAGATATATTTGAGGCATCTAAACTTTTCATTTTCAAAAAAATTAAGTACAAGTCCTGTTTATGTTTACATGCTTCATCTGTCAGCATGACACCAAAGTTAACAGCTGGCTTCCATGAAAAAAGTCTTTACAATGAAAACTTTCACTTCGTTTTTCTTTGTACACACACCCTGTATTGATTTATCATTAACTTATGTTGAAACATTGAATGTACACACATGGTATATTGGCTGATGACAAGCATTTGTTCACAATTCTATGAAATGTATGCACATTTGTCTCACTCTGGATATAAACAAGCATGGTGTTTACAAACACGATTTTAGGAGCTGGGTTTTATTCTGTGTGGAAATATTTCTAATCCATTTATTCATAAAAGGTCTTCATTTCTATAACAAAAAAAAGTTAATTCAAGTGATGAAAAATCGTGTCCATGGCCCTTTAGGCTTACTATTTTATCTTTTCTTTTCCAGGTCAGATACACTGCCCTCCACAGAGCCTCCTCCCAAGGTCACACAGAGGTCATTGAGCTCCTGATTAACCAACACTGCAGCATTGACATTCAGGATGAGGTAAAGTAAATTACTTTGTTAAAATCAGCTTGAAACCATTGTTAGATAACCATGGAGGGACGAACTCTTTGAGAAATGTGGCACATGTAGGTGAAAATATATAAATATTGCATGTAGATGAGGGTAACATTGAAAATTTTCATCCTAGAAACCCATTGTCAACAGAGGAGGTGCAGCTGAGGTTGACAATGATTTTCAAGAGGTGAAAATCTTCAGTGTTGAAATGCAATAGGATGTTGACATCAAGCGAAATATTGCATTAAGAATGGGAATATCTCTCTACTCCTTTGTTATTTACGACTATTACTGTTTGCTAATGTTGATTTCAGTCGTAAACTACCGTTTTACCATCTATGTCGTCAAGCATTTTATCTACCGTGAACCACATGCGCACAATCTGTGCACATGAGATAATTTTTAATTTTGTGAAGTATTGTTTCTCATTGCTTGATATTAGCACCCCGGAGGGTGTTATTTCTATTCTTTGAGGGTAACAATATGTTTTTCCTAGTGCTTCTTGACCAATCAGATTCAGCGTCGGTTGACAATGGTTTTGTCGGGGTGCAAATTTTCAATGTTACCCTCAACTACATGCAATATTTATATAATAACAGAGCGGAAAACTGTTATTACTTTAAAAAAAAGAATAAAAATACTTGAATACTTTTTAATTAATACTCGAATATACTTACTGAGTGAATACTAATGTTGAAAAAATTCAAAGTATTTCAATACATTTAAGATACATACTAAGCTTTCATCTAACAATAGAACTATTTCAGTGCATGGGTCTGTATTAATTGTCTACTATTTAATTTAACTGACTACAATATATCTTATTTTAAATAGAATGGGAATGCTGCCATACATGAGGCTGCCTGGCACGGCTTCAGTCGAACTCTAGACGTTCTCATCAAGCATGACTGTAACATCATCATCACTAACAAGGTAGTAGTCTGCCGTGTCGATAGCGTGCAGCACAAAATAACATACACTACAATCAAAAGAGCAAAAAAGCATCAGTAATTTTAGTAATAAGGACCTGACTTCACAATGGCATAACTGCAGGGAAAACACATCTATTTTGCCCCCATCATATCTGCATGATCAATTTTTCCATCAAAATAATGATCTCACCTAAAAGCCAATAAAGTAATTAACTTTAGACGGTGTTTCGTGCTTTTGTTTTGCTATTGATTGTTTTGGAGTGCTTGTAATGTATTAAGTGACACTCCTAGTGCTGGACTTCACACCTTGTAATGTATTAAGTGACAAACTCCTCCTAGTGCTGCACTTCACACCCTGGATCTTTTACAGGCTGGTTTTACTGCCCTCCATTTGTCAGCACAGAACGGACACAACCAAAGCACTAGGATCCTCCTCCTGGCTGGCTGTAACTCAGACCTCAAAAACAATGTAAGTTAACCTTGACAGTTTAAGTTGATTATAGGTCAAGGTTACTTTAAATGGAATTTTCTTCATAAATGGACTTGTTTTTAATTGTTTTGAGTGTGGAAAACTTGCTGATGATTTTTATGTGAGACCGGATTAATTTTTGGATGTAAATAGTTATTTTTCTGTTTTAGTATGGAGACACGGCCCTCCACACCGCCGCGAGGTACGGTCACGCAGGTGTGACAAGAATCCTCATCAGCGCCCGCTGCAGTCTCAATGAACAAAACAAGGTCAATATATGTGCCTTTATTTCAGTAGAAATCATTTTGCTTTTTAGGACTAATTTTTGGAAAAACTGATTTTCTTGTTTTTGTTTCTGGTGTTTAGAATTTCCATAGTTATGGATTATAGTGACTTTATTTTGCCTAACAACATACAACGTTGTAATGTTGGAATTAATATTCAGTTAGAAAAATGTTTAGTTGTCTCTGTTGGTAGATAAGTTAACAATTGATAACTCATTCCAAAGATATTGGTCAGTTTCTGCATGTTTTAATTCCAAAGAATTGATTTTTTTTTGGATTGCAATTTTGAAAAAGCAAATTCATACATGGAAAAAAAATTCATGAGACACTATTAGGACCTCTAAAAATGGCAGCGACATTAATCATCATCTTACGATCCATTTACACTCCATTATTGTGCCAGTTAGTCGACAGTGGTATTTATATGATACATGATATACACATACATGGGTTTGACTTGACTTATATATGTACTGATGATTAAATAAACACCAGAAAACATGGAGAAAGCTGGTTCTTACAAACAAGTCAGCACGTCTGTTGTGAGTTTTCATTTCACACATGAGAAAGATGATCCTATCCACGCTACTACACCCCAGCCCCACTAAACATTATCAGTTTTCCCATTGATGACACAGAATCTTGTTGGCATCGAATTACTTAAACATGCAGCAAATTGTCTCCTGGGTCACAACGCTCATAATAGAGGGGGGCGTGTTCGGTCATCACATATTGTCTAACTTTGAGACAAAAGTCCTCCAGAAAATATTGGTCACCGATTGTTTCGGGGGACATTTTTCTTTTATATGTGAGATAGATTATATGCAGAAAGACCCTGGAAGTCCTGATAGACATCCCTAGAATGATTGCATCATCAGAGTTTGATCAGTCCCAGGATTGAAGTGTTACACCTATCACAGACATTGTTAGAAACACTAGATTGGTGCAGTGATAAAGCAGAAAATGCTATTGTCCCACACTGTAATAAATCAAACCGAGGTGATCAGCTATATTCTCTGATGATGTAACTACAGACATTAAGATTTACATTACAATACTGTAAATGAGCCGGCTGACAATCCCAACATATGTCAAAGCAGTAGTGGACTCAATTAAGAAACGAATAATAAACTCATTCGTATTCTATTAAAGAGTCCCCAAATCTCTAGTTTCGTTGCAAGAGAAATTGAAATTGGGATCACATAGTTATGGTAATATTTCTTGTATAATATTTTGTTTTGTACTTCACCTGTAGTTTTCTTGCATGTGTAAATTTGAACTAAGATATTTTATTTTACGTATTTTGGCTTGATTCATTTTCAGTAGAAATAATGATTTTGTATTCCACGTTTCTTGAAATAAAGTAGTTCATCGAATACCATCATATTTTGTAGAATGGAGACACAGCGCTTCATATCGCTTCAGCCCTCAAACGACGGAAGATCGCAAAACTGCTGGTGGATGCGGGGGTAGACATCAGTGTGAAAAATAAGGTAGTTCAGAATTCTGGTTCTGATGATTGTCATCATTGAAGAAAATTATCATCAGAGATTCATTCTTTGATTTATTTGATACAAATGTAAAATTACAATCATCACCTATTAATTAGCTAACATTTTTTTCTTTGCTTTGATGAAAATATAATAGCAATGTATGATATAAATCAAAACAAAGTGAAGTCAGATAAAATCATTCATGACTTGTGTCTGGAAATAGTGATATTTAATGGCTGTTGTGATCATGTATTGAGATATTTTCATACGGCAATTGTGATTGTATGAATTTATTTCCTGATTGCAGCAAGTTGAGACGGCAATGGACGTGGCCGAGAGAAAACAGCATCCAGAAATCATCCTAATTATCTCCTCCTTTTCTCGGGTATGTAAATCTGTATGAGCTTCGTCAAAATCTCTCGTGGTTGGGGGTGTGGTTCAATGGATCCTCTGTATTTTACTGGGACTGTTTTGCTGTTTTCCATGGATCAGTTATGCTTAATGAAGTTTTATGCTAGTATATTGTTGAACTATTGCCTCAGGAAAACTCTTTAAATCAGTGGACGTGGAATTTCTGTGACAAATAATGATCTCCCAGTGTCTGCACTGATCACTGTATTAAGGCTTTATCACAATATTCCTGTCTTAATGTTAGAGAACAGAAATGACTGGCTTTCTAACTTGAGATGTGATGTACTGTACGATGGGATATTTTAATGTTATTGCTGCCCAAGCACATTGAAAAAAACAAAACAATTTTGCCTGGTTTTAAATTCACACCAAACCATTTACTATTATTTTGAATAGGGTAACATGTTCATTTGGATTAGCACTGTTTGAATTTGACCATTCAGAATGAGGGCTAAAAAGCAAAAATATTGCTTATTCAAATTTAAAAGTTTTTAGGCAGTGATCCAAAATTAGAAATTCATATTTAGATTATCTAGGCAATACATAGTCTAAACTTTAGAGAAATTTGTATTTAGGCAGTAATCTGAAATTTAGAAAAATTCAAATTTAGAACAATTTAGGCAGGGATCTGAAATTTAGAGAAATGCGAATTTAGAACATTTAGGCAGGGATCTGGAAAAAAACTGAGAAAAGGGAAATAAGTGTTATTGAATAAATAAGATAAAAAAAATTATGAAATTTAATGAAAGATGTGCATTCACATTCATTATACGACACAGTCCTTATACGACACAGTCATGCAGTTTGTTTTTAATATATGGATGTAATTTCAAAAGAAAACCCACATAAATCACAGAATGCAATAAAACGCCTGAATTTTAAAAATATACGTTGTTATGGTAATAGGGTAATCAGAGTCTCCACCATTTGATGCCTGACTGCACATACAGTCTTCACAGTGCCAAGAAGTGTGTAGAAAAAAATGTCCACTTCATGGTCTTTAATTCAGGAAATATGAAGTAAATCAAAGCTTGGTCATAATAAGTGTGTCATTTGGCTTTTGTGTGTGCAGGGAATTGTGGCAGTGATAGGTTTACTGACTGTCGATGATTTATCGGAGTGATCTGTATTTATTATTGTCCATTATTATCTACAAATAAACACTGACCCCACAGTCACCAGACAGTGGCCCCTGATGTCATCGTCAGAAATAAAATCTGACAGCAGAAATAAGTAAATATGTGCAAGTGGCCGTGAACCTGCTGTCTCACCTTTTAATGACCAATTTTTCGTGATTAAGCTTTCTGATATCTAAAATGATGGAAGGGTTAATATCATCAGTATAAATCACATGAAGTCCTCTGATCAGAAACTTGATTCTCAATATCTTGAGTTCATTTTAAACAATGAAATGTTTTCTTTGTTGTTTCATCATATGATGGTTACTAGCATGTATTGCAGAAAAATTGCGGGTTATGTAGATTTTTTCTGCAATGATTGCTATCTTCATCACCCGATAAAACAACAAATAAAGACATTTTATTGTTTATATTCAAATTTTTTTGTATTTTTTAAAAGTATAAACTAGGTTTAAGTACTAAGATATCATATGGTTGACCCATTCATTATGTTAAACGGAATAGCCAATGCACCCTTTGACCTTGATGATGCTCCTTATTTGGTAATGATTACACAGACAGGTGGTACTAAAATACCGGATCAAACTAGTTTGCAACAAACATGCATTCATTGTCTATGATGAAAGCAATGTCAATTTCAAAAGAAATATAAGAGAAAAGAATCAATGAATGTAAATATTTAGCTGTGAATGGGCACCAGCTTTAGCTTGGGGTTAGCCTGGGTTAGAGTGCTCTACCCATCCAAAGGGAGGCCGTGACTCAATCTCATCTTAACACCATGGAAACCAGCACTAAACACCAGCTATATTTGTTTTCTTTGCCACAGAAGGAACTTTAAGTGAGAAGTGCATGAATTATTTTTTAATGATTCTTTTATTTTCAAATTTTTGTCAAGGTATTTTGTATCCTATAATGAGTTACAGTATATTGAAACCTTATTGCTTTTAGATTGTCAGACAGCTGAAATTTAACTAATGAAACTAAATCCAAAGCTTTTATTGGCCATAAATCTTTCTACAGTTTTAAATGGAAGATCTTGCCCTTACGCACATATATGTATTTTTTTTTCATAAATTAAATTTTTTTATGCCTTTAGTGTATGGTTATAAATTAGAATTAAATCCCTTGAGACACATTTATGTGTGATAAATACAGAGGTCTGTGTAAAAGTAGATCTTCATAGCTCCATCCTGTAATGTTCCTTGAAAGTTTTTTACTCAAAGGTTTTCTCAATTTAACGTTTGAGTTCACTGGTGTAAACAGCAATGACACACACACATACGTGGATCATTGCCTTACCACAAAATCTTTTTTGATCTGTAGTGTTTCATCTTGCAGGGGGCTTCCGAAAATGTAATAAATCAATGCATTTATTTTTTACATATTATTTTTCACTCACCAAGTTTCTAAAAATCAGCTGATGTTGAATGAAATAAACATGAAAGCTTCAGGTGTAAATGCTGTAATTAGAAGATTTACGAGAAGTTTACTTATTTCGACCACCATCAAAACATCAATGCTTTTAATTACATGAAATACAAACCTAAATAACACATTATATGGCTAGCTCAGAGCCAGTATTTCAGTGCGTGGTGTATATTATAGCCTTATTAGAAATGCATTAAAAAGGATCAGTTTTCAGATTTACCATCAACTACTTTATACATGTATATGCATATATTGCACTTCTCAGCAGGGAAATTTTGTATGACATTTTGATCATCATATTTCCATGCATTAACCTCACTATCAGCATCTTTATGTATCTATTTTTCCTATTGATTCTATATTCAGAATATAAGTGATTTTGTAGTAAGTGTCAGATAGAAATTCATCAGCATGATCTGGTGGCACTGGCTCAATTCAATGACAACAAGTGTTAGAAGTGTAATACATTTGTAGTGTGCTACATTTGATGCTGGGTTTTATGGTACACATGTTTTTCTGTGAGCTTCTTTGAAGTTCGGAAATGGTCTTTTGTACCTGGTAACTAGGCTGTTGCTCAGACATTGTGATGAGCCATAATACTTCTGTGGGTCTTTCTCCTGTCTGTCACCAGGCAGTTTACACATGTCATTATAACCTAGGGGTGCTTTAAGGTCATGTTCCTTCAATCAGAGGTGTTAGATCATCCCTCACACTTTGATCTCTATAGGTTTGTAAAAATGTCTGATCATGTCCCCAAGACATGCTGATCGCAGCTGTCTAATTCTGCTGCCACCTCACGACCAAGAACAGGATTTGGTTTTATACGTAGGGAACCTGTGGTCTATGATGATTATTCCAGTTGTATACTCTAATTATAAGTGTTCGGGCTGTGGGTAGCTAATTATAGGCCTTACCTAACTGCACGTGGACTACAGAATTGTGTTTTTGTTCCATTTTTTCTGGAGTAGTGGTGATCAGCAATAATTATACATCTTGGGATAGGTGATTGAAAGTGCACAGACCTGTCATTGTGGTGGTTGTTCTGTGACAGTCAGCCTATTATATTGCGTATAGCTTAATGTCTTAGGCAGATCAACCCCAGGGCTTCCAAGGGAACAGTCTTGTACCAAAGTGAACATTCATGGATTAAATTTGCTTCATTTCTACAAGATATCAAAGATTGTTTAAATCTTGAGCTTTTGAGTGCTTCAAGTCTTTGAAAGATCTGAAAATTAAAAAAAAAAATTAATGGTCAAGGGATTTAAGAAAATTTTGCTGCAACATTTATGTCCCGAATTTGAGGACAAGATGTTAATTTGTCTTGTGCATGACTCTGCCGTTATGGAATCTCAAATGAAGCTCAGTATTCCAAACAACGACTTCATGCAACTTCTGCCCGGTGAGAGACAACAGCTTCTCCATGATGACAGTGTGCAAGTCATGCCTGATGATAGTTATCATGAATATCAGAACATTCTGGATTTTTCTCTGAGTAGCAGTCTCTCAGTAAGATGGAAGATTATTATCTCAAATTAGAGTATTCACCTGATCAGGTCTTCATATTGACCAATTTAGGAGTCTCTGTTCCAATTTGAGGTCAAAATTTGAATTGCATAGAGTTAGAAATTCAAACTCCACAGCATTAGAACTGCATTACTTTATTTTTACACATAATTTACAAAAATATTCTTCGATGCATTTGATATATACAGAGAGATTGATTGATTTTAATTTTTCCCCATTTCAGCCAAAGACACCAAAGACGGTGAATTTCAAGGAATACCCAGTTGATATGGAGGGACCCGTGGTTGTACCGGAAGAGGAGGTCCCAGCCAAACCTGTCAAACAGGAGAAAAAATTCTTTGACTTCTTCAAGAAAAAGAAAAAAGTTTGTAGAAATGTTATGTTTTGCAAAATCTTCAAATTGCAGACAGCAATTTTTATTAGGAAAATATTACATTGTGTTATTTTGGCTAACAAAAGATTAGAATACTGGGTTTTATTTCATTATGAGTCTGCCCAGTATCAGTGTTAGTAAGTGAAGCCGACCGTTTAAATGACATTGCAATCTTTCTATGACTGTAGGACAAAGAAAAAGATAAAACTGACTCCCAGCAGACCCCAAACACAGGAAAGTCAGATCCCTCTGTTCAGGGCTTTTTCAGTCAGTATGTCCCAAAGCCCGGACTTCAGTATTACAGGGACTTGGCTGGAAACATCAAACAGGTAAACTCATTTTCTCAGATTGGATCATCATGTATATTATCATCTTTTAAAGATGCATATCCAGTCAACAACAGTGTGACAATTTCTACTGTAATATGATCCCTTTTTTAGGGGTCAGATGTTTGTGGGAACTTTATTTATTGGTTGAGGAGTTTTTGGTTTTTTGTGGTAGTTCAGTTTTCCTTCTTCCTGAAGGGTTTTAAAAATTTGTCCATACCATGAAAAAGAAATTTCCAAGTAAATTAACAGTATTTTCCAGTTTAAGAAAAGCTTGTACAGAAGTCTAAATCATCTTACATTTTTAAAAGTACAAGCTGTTTGCAATTAAAGGCTATCATTACTTGACAGCAGACTGCAAAGTATCTCTATTTTTTCCTTCACAGGGTCCTATTGGTTACACACCAATATGTCAGTGCATGCCAACACTGAAGAAACTTGAACACCAAGTGCATACAAATCAAGAACACATTTATGACCACATCGAGGCTTCCAATCGTGCACTCAATAACCGCTTAGATCAGCTAGACCATCGAACGTCGCAACAGGTCAGGGAACTAGACCATAGAACCAGTCAAAGGCTCATGGAGGAGGAGGCACTGTGTCAGGAGAGAATTCGCCGTGGATTGGAAGGAGAAAGGGCATTCATGGAGCAGAGTCACCATGATAACCTGAAGATGGATGTACAGGAATGGCTTGAAGTCAAACTTGGTTCTTACGGACACTGTTTAGATCATCACCATGACGACACAGCTTTACCAAGCAATAACTTGTTCTCAGAGATTCATCAGACCGAAAATGGACGGTTATTTCGCTCAAGGTCTGATGAGACTTTGTCCCAGTCTGACAACCACAGTGGAAAAGGATTTCGTAAGAAAGCATTCTATGAATCTCGACAACAAGCAATGCAACAAATTCGTGCTTGGCAAACACCATCATACAGTCGGACTAATGCTTACCGTGTTAAAGGATCTAGTCATGATATGTTAGGGCCACGGACTGTTACATTCAGTGATCAAGACAATGTAAATGTGAGGACTAGTGCTGAGATACATTCTCAGAATCCACCAAGGGATTTACCACATTCTCAGAATCCACCAAGGGATTTACCACATTCTCAGAATCTACTAAGGGATTTACCACATTCTCAGAATCTACTAAGGGATTTACCACATTCTCAGAATTCACCAAGGGATTTACCACAAGTGTCAGCCAAATTTACAGACACATCAATTCCAACTGTTGGACCTCATATACATGTATCTCAAAGTTCTGTGCCAACAAGACAGAGTGAGGTTCGTCCCCCTTCCAGAAATTACTCTCCTCATCCTCACCCCCGGGGAACATCCCCCAGTGTTCAGAACAGAGGAGATCCTGTATATGGAAGTTTTCGAGATTTTCCTCATTCAGTGGGACAATCTAGAAGTCCACAAAATCCAAAATATGAGCATCGGTCTAGACCTGATCACATGAGTAGTCCTCGTCCTGGGCAAGGAACTGTTCATCATCAGACTGTATCAGATGCAGTGTACACTAGTCCTCATCAATACTCAAGTCAGGGGGCTGTCCCAAAACGTATCCCCCAGTCACAAACTTGGCATCATGAACAGTATCGAAATATGCAAAAACGTGAACCAAGTCCACTTACTCATGGCACACCAGTGAACCCAGATCAAGTGAATAAACCACTTCCTCGGAGTCAAACAGACAGTACTGGTACCACACTGAGATCCTCACCAGCTGAGGTTTTCAGACGTGGTGAATTACCCAGACAGAGTGTTCAAGAGAAAGGAACAGTCTCAAATGGATTTATCAGAAACACAGAATCTCGACAGAGTTTCCCAGAAAGGGGGCCCTCAAATACAAACTCAGGAGGAAATCTAAACTCTAGTGTGTCCTCCCTCGGAGCTGGTCAGGGCCCCCAGGATTCCTCCAGGCCCAGCTCCGGTCGGTCTGATCGTCCCTACATACCTCCAAAACCAACTTTCACAACATTTGGCTATGATAACTCTAAATCTGATGATCGACCTCTTCCTTCCACCTCTGTGCCAAATACCTCTTCCAATAATGCTCCTCCAAAGCCCACACCAAGAACAAATTCCAGTGCTGAACTTGGAAGTCCATATGCTTCTTTACCTAATCGATCTCACACTCCTCATGATGAGCTGGATAGTCAACAAACATACAGTTACTTTGCTGCTGTGAAAACAGAAACTCCAAAACCAAGCGAGATTAACAGATCCAGTTCAGGAAAAGAGACACCCAAGGATGATTTATATGTGTCAATGTCTGAAAAACCTGTCATAAGACAAAGGACCAGGTCATCTGAGGGTCTCTTGGACAGTAACATTACATCCGCTCATGACCTAAAGAAAATTCACCCATCTCCCATCCCTTTCGCAAATCCTAACAATATTCACAAAAGTGATAAGTCCCTCATTCCTCATCAGATGCCTCCAAACGGACAAATACAAAGTCAACAACGGCCAATGTCAAGGCCATACCCCAATCTATCCATGAATCAATATTCAAGTGAAGCTAGGAATTCCCCTCTCTTAAGATATGGAAATCAGCCTGTTCCAGTCAAGGGTGCTCAGACAGAGAGTGTGTATGTGACAATGAAAGGCCCACATGAGGGAAGACGCAGTGCTGTAGACTTTGATAGGAAAGGTGGACCTTACAGAACCCATGGCAACATCAGAGAGAATCCCTACGCCTCTGTAAGGGATGTCTCTTCCTATCGCTATGGTAACAGTTCGCCAATGGGAAAATCTGGTGTGCCCTACCACAGCACGTATAATGTGAACACTGTCACACAAGGCCAGAACTCACTCAGCAAATCGGAATCCAATTTAGTGGACAAAGCAGCCGACAGTGATGATGAAGGTGGATTCATCTCCACTCGAAGGACAATGTTGAATGCTTCACCTGCAATTCACAATAGTGCTAACAGTCCAAAGGCTGTGTCTAATTACCCCAACGCCTACACGAAGGAGGACTCCAGCAGTAACCCTGATTCTGGATACAGCAGTAAAATCTTTGGCACCAGGACGAACAATGGCAATGTCCCAAGCAACAGCGGTACTCCGTCCTCCTCCTTTAGTACTGACCATGATCACAGTCTCTCAGTGTCCAGTAACAACCACTCTCCTCATCCGGCTGCTACACAAAGCGACTACGAACAGATCCAAGACGTGGCACGAGCTGTAAACCATGGACAAAACCTGCAGGCACACGTCGAGGGATGGTATCAAATGAAACTGAAAGAGGCCGCTCTGAGGCTGCAAGATGGACCACATAATGAGGGACCTCGGGACCAAAATTACAACCCAAAGGGTTATAATCCCCATATGAATCGTCAGTATACACCCCCTAATCCCCAGTATCACAACTACCAGGCTAACCAAACATACAACAGTTACCGTAATCTTCCTAGTTATATTAGAGGAAGTGATGTGTGATATAAACCAACTACCAGGCTAACCAAACGTACAACAATTACCGTAATCTTCCTAGTTATATTAGAGGAAGTGATGTGTGATAAAAACCAACTACCAGGGTTGTGTTCAAGATCATAGCGGCTAGGTATGGTGGCTGATTTGTGCCATTTTACAATGCGGGTTTTCTTTAATTTTGAGACGAAAAGTAGCTAATATTATCATTTTGTCTTTCCCCCCGTTATTTCAGGACGAAACGTTGATAAATATCATTATTGTCTCTTTGCCTCAAAATAACAAAATGACAACAAATTGTAAAATGGCACAAATCAGGCACCATACCTAGCTGCTACGATTTTGAATGCAGCCCAGGCTAACCAAATGTACAACAATTACCGTAATCTTCCTATTTATATTAGAGGAAGTGATTTGCGATATCAACAACTTGGACTCTTTCGAAGAAAACAAATTTGTAAAGTTGTTTTGAGTTATGGCAGCAAATGTTATAAATACAATTGCATAATTTATAATGGCATTCTTGTAGATAAATGTACTTATTTGTATATCATATTATGCCAGCATTTCAGGTACATTTAATGTATTGTTGGTGCTTATTTATGAGAAAAAGTTGTCTATTTAAATTTTAAATGTGTTCATACAATTTGTGTACAGTATGTGTAAATAGTTGCAAATGCCACATTCACTTGTTATAAGATGTCGACTACTTCCACTTTTATTAAACGTAATATGTTTTTCTGAATTTATTAAACACTTTTCAATCAAAATTTTTAATCAAGACTCAAGTATGTTTTATAATAGATTTATAAAATTAGAAAGAATGAGACACATAAACATTTCAGATTTTTATCTAGATACTGGACTCTCTTCACATTCTTTTAAGAACTATTAAACCCTTTGTTTTTTATATGTACATGTATATTCAAGAAATGCAGAAAATCTTCCCATTCAGCTAGCCATTGTAATTTTTAAGGATCTCCATTTTATTGAAATTGTTATTATGTATTTTAATGTCTTTCATATACAGGACATTCCATTCTCTCAGAGAAATGAAGAAACCACTTACATGGTGGAATAAAAAGTGTTAATATATCAGGTGTTTATTCATTACTTGGTGTCTGACAAGGTAGACAACTCCTCCTTCCAGTTTGAAACGCATGCAGGTAATAACAGAAACAATTTGCACAGGTGCTTGACATTGCAAAAATTATTCTATTAAAAAAAAAATTGAAACATTGTGCACCTGTGATGATCAGGAATTTAATTATTTTATATAGGTTGTACTGCATTAGGTACACATTGTATCTTCCATTAGCCCGAGGCAAAAGGAATAGAGTAACATGAATGTTCATCCCTCCCAAATTCTCAATATTTGAAATACTTTTATTTTAATGCTGAAGGTCATGCCTTCCTATACAACTTTTTGTGTATAGGTTTCCCTGGTACTGAACATTGGAATACTTCTATATTTTAAACATCTCAATTCAACAATAAAAAAAAATATCGTTGATCAAGTCATCCATTACTCCTTTTATTAGTACAGTCACAAATATGAGTTAAATTTACAGTACAAGACATGTAACTCTGCATAGGGAAAACATTATATACAGCTAGGAAAAATCTTCAATTCCCAAACAGTGCAACCATTTGTAGAAGTTGATAGTGACTCAAAGCTTCACTTTTCTGAACCACAATACCGATAGCTTTATAAATAAAGACGGTGGGTTTCTGACTTGAGAACAAAATATCTGTCATAAATATGAATGCAAAACAGTGGTCAATTTGAACTGCAAAGTCAACTGACTTCATTTCCACAAGCTTTACAATAGAGTACTTTAGTACGTAGATAATGTACTGTGATCTAGATACCAAACAACAATGTAATATCAAGATTCTAAAAATAAATTGATAATCAATGTTTATCATCTCTATTTTGCTCACCATTCAGTATACTGTCATGAAGTTGCAGTGCAGAAAAAAAGTTTATAGATGCATCCCCTGCATGTCTATCAAAATTTTCAGTACACAAACTATTTAAAAATATACAAGTGTGTAAGGTCAGTCTGAATTAATTGTAATAACACCCTCGTGATATAATGTCTATTTTCTGATTAGTATCCGGATACTGTTTCCGTGAACAATGAACAAAAAGGCTATGATAGAATCACAAATTTTACATTAGTGTGCTGAATTACATGTACAATGTAATATGTATATGCATTACATTCAATCACAGAAACTTAAACTCTGGATGTAATGGTGCAATATTATGTAAAATAACTGATATTCTAGTCAGAGACCAGGGGAAGATAATTTGAGTGAGCGTTTTATTACAGCCACATGCTATAACAAATGGTTCAATATTACAATACTGTAAGACACTAAACAAAAGTGATCCAATGGTGTTACTACACATACATTGCCTGACATTAAGGGAGTAGTAATCCCATACAGTTGTTACACATTTTGACATGATTTCAGAAGCTGCTCTGGATATCACAGTCACCAGCATTTGCCTCCCATCTGTCAATCTACAGTCGCTCTATAAGGATGGCTGAAGCCCCGCCCCCTCCATTACAGATACCTGCCATACCCTTCTGACCAGGCTTCAGATTGTGAACCATGTGACCAGTGATACGGGCTCCTGACATCCTATAATACACAACATCATGATATCAATATCTTATCATGCAGAAATCATGATATCAATATCCTACAATACAGAACTCATGATATCAATATCCTACAATACAGAACATCATGACATCAATATTCTACAATACAGAAATCATGATATCAACATCCTACAATACAGAAATCATGATATCAATATCCTACAATACAAAGCATCATATCAATATCCTACAATACAGAACATCATGATATCAATATCTTATCATGCAGAAATCATGATATCAATATCCTACAATACAGAAATCATGATATCAATATCCTACAATACAGAAATATATATTATTACTACAGTAACTTGATCCGAAGAGTCGGATCACGTCGAGTTGACAGGTGCGGATCATCAGATCACACGAGACGCGAAGCCTGTGCCTGTTTTGGAATACATTGTTAGAAACTATATTTGTTTTGAACCTATTGAAATATTTATAATTTTCATGATCATGGAACACAAATTGAGTTAATCAAAACAAATTAAAATTTCAATCTTTTTTAAATATACTTGTATATATTATACATGGCTTTGGACAAAACGTCTAGCTCTACAAGTCGTCTTCCTTCACACGTCCGCTTCTCGCATACTTTTCGATCTGTATCATATTTATTACATTAGTAACCATTTTCGCAGCAGTGTTTTGTAAAGTTAGTAAAAATAATTTGTAATATAAAATAGTTTGAGAGATAAAGCGTACTTAGATTTACATGAAAATGCTTGGGAAAATTAAACATTCCTAGCATGGACGTTAATATTTAACCAATAGTATCGATCTTCGGCATATGGGGTGGGGTGGGGGTGGGGATGGGGTATTTTTCGCAAACAATGATCGATTATAAAATCACCTGAAAAGTTTGTACGTTCCCCAAGCAAGATTCGGAGAAATGTGTGTCCAGTTCTAGTTTCACACTACTATAGTAAATATCAACAAACGATCATCATCTTACACTTGCACCGAGTCATTGTTTACGTACGGTTGACTTTCCTTTTGTAAATGTCTAGATTCGAATTGCATGTACATGTAGGAGCGATTTCCGTTACTTACAGGCTATACTATCAAAATTACTGTGGCGCATACTATATATATAATATACATAATGTATATGAGACTTGTAATCAATATGAAATAGAAATAAAAATTATCATTTGACAAGAATTCAATCAACAGAATTACAATTGACAGCAGTAGCAAATTACGACAAAATATGATGACATTTTCCCCGCGGTACAACGTCGTGACGTACTTTTTTATTGTGACGTCATATAGTGTGTCGGTAGTGCATTGTGATTTTTCTCGGGAAGCTTTAAGTACGCTGCGTCCGGTTCTAAATTTATAATAAATTTGCAATCATCACGTGATCATCGTCCCGCATATCCTTAAGTGTTTACTTTGTCTTATATATGGTATTTTTTCCTTTTCTGCCACCCATACAGACAGACAAGAACAATATGCCCCCCCCCCCCTTTAGTCACAGGCGCATATAAATAGGTGAATCCACACAATTTAGTAATGTTTGCATTTTGATATCATTTAGTGTGTCCCTGTTAATCTTGAAAAGTTCCTGTATTTTTCATCTTCTATTGTATCCTCACTCTACCTCCCAGGGTCCCTCAGTTGAACCAACTTAAGTTTACACTACCTGATGATGCTTGCATATCAATATGACTATTCACGGCCCTGCTGTTCTTCAACAGATTGATTGACTGATTGATTGTACATTGTTTAACGTCCCCCTTGAGAATATTTCACTCATATGGAGACGCGACGTGGATGCAAAATTTTGGCCTATGCTCGGCGCTTATGGCCTTTGAGCAGGGAGTGATTGTTATTATGCCACACCTGTTGTGACACGGGACCTCGGTTTTTGTGGTCTCATCCGAAGGACCGCCCCATTTAGTGACCTCTTATGACAAGTAAAGGATACTAAGGACCTATTCTAACCTGGATCCCCACAGGATTCTTCATCAGAAGATTTTGAACGATCTTTCCCAACATATTCTTATGTAAAACTTTGATCCCCTATTATGGTCCCACTCTACCTAAGGGGATCATGATTTGAAGAAACTTTAATTTGTACCACATAATAATAAACGGAAAATGGAGGCACTCATTAGAAAATGTCATCGTTTGACGGGGTGAAGATGTAGGCAGTGACCATCACTTATTGTTAGCAAAAATCAGAATCCACCTGAGAAAAGCTGTGAAAAGATCAGAGACAACAAGAATAAAGTACCATACAACAAGACTGAGAGATCCAGGTATACAGAAAAAGTTCTCTTTGACACTGAGAAATAGATTTCAGGCACTTGGAGATATAGGAGAAGGTTTGGAAAACAACTGGAATGCATTTCGAGACAGTATCATACGGACCAGTGCAGATGTGCTTGGTACAGAGACAAGATCAAAGATTGGATACATGGAAGCTGATTGACAAGAGAAGACTTCTTAAACAGAAAAAGCAGAATGCAAGATCAGAACGAATAACAGCTAAATACAGTAAAGAATACTCTGAATGCAATAAAGAGACCAAAAGAAAGTTAAGGAAAGATAAAATGGAATATTTTGAAGCAAAAGCAAGCGAGGCAGAAGAGTCAGCAAAAAAAGGTCAACAAGGAGAATTTTTCAAAATCACAAGAGAATTGTCTGGGAAATATAACAGCGGAAGCTCCATCATAAAAGATAAAAATGGAAATAAGATAACCTTAGATGAAAAACAACTAGAGAGATGGGCAGAACACTTTAGCGAGGTTCTCAATAGACCAATGCCCTCAGCCTTCCCAGACATAGACGAAGCTATTGGTGACACATTAGAAACATTCGAAACATTCCAAGCAAATCTTGAACCACCAACCAAAGATGAAATATTAAAAGCAATAAAAAGTCTGAAGAACAACAAGGCATCAGGTATCGACAACATCAGTGCAGAAATGCTAAAAGCAGATCCAAAACCAATAGCTGATAAACTTTACAAACTTTTTAATAAGATATGGGCCAACAAAGTACTACCTGCGGACTGGTTAAGGGGTGTTATTGTAAAGCTTCCAAAGAAAGGGGATAAAACAGAATGTACAAACTGGCGTGATGTTACCCTGTTGTCTGTGCCAAGCAAAATATTCTGCAAAATCATCTATATGAGACTCAGTGATGCCATAAATGATATCATCAGGAATGAACAGGCTGGATTTCGACCAGGTGTAGGCTGTATCGACCATATATTTACATTAAGAAATATCATAGAACAGTGTATTGAGTGGAACAGCAAAGTACACATAAATTGCATTGACTTTGAAAAGGCTTTTGACAGCATACACAGAGAGAGCCTTTGGAAGATACTCAAAACGTATGGATGCCCAGAAAAATTAATTAACATCATCAAAAGTTTTTACAACTTTTCATGCAGTGTCATACATCACAACATACTGACAAACTGGTTTAACATAACAAGTGGAGTACGCCAGGGATGCATAATGTCACCTATGCTTTTCTTAATTGCAATCGATTGGGTTATGAGAAGAACTGTTGGGAACAAACGCAGAGGAATAAGATGGACACTGACATCTATGCTAGAAGACATAGATTTTGCCGACAACATCGCATTAATATCATCTACTGCTAACCATCTTCAAAATAAAACAAACGAACTGAATATAAATGCTAACAAGATCGGCCTTAAAATAAACAAGAAGAAAACAAAGACCATGCAGTTTGTTCCTGCACCACCACAAATAAAATTAGAAAATGAGAACTTGGAAGAAGTAAATGAGTTTACATACCTTGGAAGCACAATTAGCAAAAACAACGCAACAGAAAAAGACATCACCAGCAGATTACAAAAGGCAAAAGCTTCATTTCACCAACTTAATAAAATATGGAGGACTAGTAACATCAGCGAAAAGACAAAGATCAGACTATACCAGAGCAATGTCCTATCAGTCTTGCTGTATGGTGCAGAATGTTGGAGACTAACGCAAAAAGATAATCAAAGGGTGTCCAGATTCCACACAAAATGTCCAAGGAAAATATGCAAGATCTAATGGCCCAGGAAAATATCAAACAAAGATCTATATAAAAGAACAGGGCAGAAAGATCTAATCACAATGATTAAACAAAGACAGTTTAGATGGCTTGGTCATGTCATCAGAAAAGGAAACGAATCCATCACAAAAACAGCACTTAAATGGACTCCAGCAGAAGGAAAGAGAAGCAGAGGAAGACCTAGAGAGACATGGAGAAGGACTATAGAAAGTGATATAAAGAAGATGGGAAAAACCTGGAAGGAAATAGAAAAGATGGCTATAGATAGAAACAAATGGAGGGATCTGGTATCAGCCTTATGTGCACGAAGAGGATAGGTAGGTAGGTTAATTTGTACTAAATGGGGATGTTTGAATATTAGTGTGAGTAACCATGATTCTTCTGTTATTGAGAAGATTTTTTCAATATTCCCATATAAAACTTTGGTCCCCTATTGCGGCCCCACCTTACTTTAGAGGGCCACAATTTGAACAAACTTGAATCTGTACAACCTAAGGGATGCTTGCATATTAAAATGACCATTCACAGTACTGTTGTTCTTGAGGAGAAGATTCTAAAATATTTCCCTATATACATGTACTGACATGTAAATATTTGATCCCCTATTGTGACCCCACCCTACCCCTAAGGATCATGATTTTAACAAACTTGAATCTACTCTGTCAGGGATCTTTCATGTAAATTTCAAATTTTCTGCTCCAGTGGTTCTTAAGAAAATTTAAAATGACCCCACCTTATTATTGCCTTTTCTTGATTATATCCCCTTTGCACTTCAATTGAACAAACTTTAATCCCCTTCATATAGGGATATTTTGTACCAAATTTGATTGAAATTGGCTTAGTGGTTCTGGAGAAGATTAAAATGTGAAAAGCTAATGGACAGACAACAGACGAACAGGGTGACTCCAGTTTGTACCCCCCTAAAATTCATTTGCGAGGAGGGGGGGGGGGTATATTTAAAGAAACAGAAATATAGAAATTACTACATGCTTCCAATGTTTTCATGTCCCCAAGAATACAAACATTTATTCCTGTAATTTTATGTGTTGATACATGGGTTTTTAAGTGTTAATTGAAACGTGCATTTCACAGCTCATGTAGAAAATCATAAACAATGTTAAACTAACACAAAATAAATCCCATGTAGAATGAAAGACATAATAACAAATTAGATAAACACACGTTTAACAGTCTGTTTACACTGTAGAATGAAAGACATAATTATAAATTAGAAATACACATGTCTAACAGTCTGTTTAAACCATCCCCCTTCTCCTGAAGTTCACACAGCACAATGAAACAAAATGAAAGTAGATTAAGTGGAAATTCCACACCTGTAAATACCCACATCACTACTTAGCAATGGATTCCCCCAGTATAACACCCCAAATGTAAGTAACAAGTGAAATAAAATCAACCATGAATTCTAATTAACTCATTCTAATTAATTTATCTATTTCAGCTAGCATAAAAGTTTCTATCAATAATCTCTATTTTGTCAGTGAAACAGGTATACAGCATATGTCAGAGTCCATGTTTGTGGGACCGTGTCATACAGTGGGGACCTCACAACAGGTGGCAATGCGGAGAGATGTGATAGACATTCAGGATATGGTGACAAATAAAGTAAGAACAAGTAACGCGAACACAGTGATGATGAGTGGAAGTTACAGAGAAGGATTCAGAATGAAGGGATCTGATTTGGATTTTATGTATTGGTTTAACAAGCAACCAGTGATCTGGGACTTATCTCAGACCCAGTTTTACAATGAACACAGACAATCCCTGATTCTCTCTGTCTCTTCTGAAAGTCCACCCGGATTTACTTTACTTCAATTACTGTCACCAAGAGCAGACAACAGAGTTATCTCAGCATTAGTCACAATGAATGGTGGACGTTATATATCTAGTTCTAAATACAGAGAGATCACATGTTCTGATATAATACCTAACTCTACAGTACATGGTCCATGTGGCAGTGGAGTTATAGGGACACTAGAATATGACACTGCCCAGTGTTTTGCTTGTGACATTTGGCCTCCGTCTGCCTCCTCATGGATAGACAGATGTCACACATGGCCCCAGCCACAGGTTGTTAGGGACATAGTCAGAAGTGGATGTCACTTTGTAGCAATAGGACACAAATTAGGAAATCATGAAAGCAATGAATGGAGAATTTCATTTTCTCTGGCAGAACAAACACTTGTGTACTCAATGAACCACTGTCAATTCTTAACTTATGGTTTGCTGAAATTGTTCTTAAAAGAAGTCATTAACAATGGATTAGGTGAAAATGAGAAATTACTGTGTTCCTATCACATGAAGACAGCAGTTTTCTGGATGATTCAACAAAACACAATACCTAACTGGTGTCCACAGAATCTCCTGAAATGTTTCTGGTACTGCTTTAAACTCATCCTTAAATGGGTGTATGAGGGAGTCTGTCCTAACCTTTTCATTCCAGAAAACAACATGTTTCTCAGTAATATTCATGGTGAAGCACAAAACAGATTATTCCTTAGACTGTTTGGTTTTTATGAAAAAGGTTTAGCATCCCTGCTACACAGTCCCTCCCTCAGGTCCTATATTACAAATGTCCTATATAACCCCAGACTCAGTATTTGTACTGATGAACACACTCTGATATCTGAGACCGAGTTTGATAAAGAAATGTTCAGTGAGATGTATGTAAGAAATTCAATATCGTCATTAGACCTCTACCTGATCAGTATGAAATACTTAAACACAATAGAACAGTTGATATTCTCACCCCTGACACAGTATCAAGTTGTCATGTTACAGGTACTTACAGCCTCCATCCTTCACGATGCTGCTTTTAAATTACAAAACATGTACAGTAACACCACTGAAAACAAGCTGATGTATATTGCTGACAGAATGTTCTGTCACATGTTGAAACTCGCAGCCAAGTTTGGGTGTATTTCTGACAGGTTGTACCTTGCAATGTATTATTACAAGACACTCAGATACACAGAAGCTTTGTCTGTGATAGAGATTACAAAGGTCAACTTAGCTCAGCCATATGTGATGTTTGATGTGACTGTAGACACAGAGGTATACCGAGGCTGTAGGGGGACAGTCCTGGTCTACAAAGTTAAGACATGCTGTGGCTTGGAATATCATGTTAAACAACAGAATCATTTATATCAATGAATTAATGACAGAGCAGATGGTTTCCTTACAGAACCTTGAAAATGTATTGTTCATCCCACCCCTAGTTGTGTTACACATGATGGAGTTCCTGTGTTACAGACATATTGACACAATCAGAGCACAAACAGCTCTTAATGATCTACAGGTCCTAGTTCACCATGATCAGGGGCTGTATGTACATGTGGAATTAAGAGACATATCATGGCAGATCCTGGGTATCTGTCAACAGATCTCAGGGAACCTCCAGGCTGCTCTACACTCCTACCAACAATCACTCAGACAATATCCATTCAATAAAATACAAAGTGCTACACTGATGAGAATACATGAACTTGGATAAGGACATTATCATAAACCTAAATAATAGTTCATGTTACTTTAATAATTGTGAACAACACTTCATCAGTGAATTAAGGATGGGTTGTTCTCATATTTGTTGGACACATTGAAATGTGATATTTTACATGCATAAACTTAAAAATATGTACTTTATTTTCAGGTGTTGTAGTTTTTTTATTTCATATTCAGGTCAATTCAAAGTCATGTTGGTTTTTGGTGGGTTTTTTGTTTTGCATTTCATATGTTGCTGTCCTAGAATGGACTAACACTCCCATGGGCACACTAAGCTTAGGTCACAACACAGTAGCTAGGAAGGACAGTTTTTTGCACTAAATATATCTCCCCTTCATAAAACACTTGTTTGTACAAAACTTTGAAATTATAGATAGAAATAAACACATGTTAGTACTTGTTTTTCGTTTGAAATGTAGTACACTGTATTTTGTTGTATTTTGTTTAATGTCCTGTGAAAGGATTCCTTTCATACGGGGAAGTCATATTTGTTGGTCAATTTATCAAATCAACTAGATGTGCTGATAATATAAATTCAAGCAGTTTTTGAAAAATTTTAAATTCATCCAATCTTTGAAATTTTTCCTTCAATCAATTTTTTGGAAACAAAGATACCAATTCTTAGTATTGACCAATTGATTAGACGTGGTTATAATAAAAATTAAAACAGTTCAAAATTTTTGAAATTTTCTTTTCACTCATATTCGGAAGCAGAGATACCATCTCCATTATGATGAAATTCATTAGATATGGTTAACATGGAAACTCAAAATAGGTTAATAAAAATTCTTTAAAAAAAAATCTAAGGCCAAATTAATTCTGTGGTTCTCATGAGGGGGGCGGTTTTTTTTAATCCCAAAGTTTACGGAAAAGAAACTTTAAACATAAAAATTCGAAAACTGAAACATAAACACAGTAATTTATTTGTTCAAAAACCATCATCTGAAGCCAATTGTTCATTTCATTTTTTTTCACTGCTATTGTTTTTACCTCTGTAAGCTGTTCTGCACATTGTTCCTTTTCAAAGGAGGCTGTAGTTTTAATGCTACACATTCAGAACACATAAGATATTGCCTGTGTCTGTATTTTGTGTCCCAGTGACAACAGACTGGAGGAAATACACATGAACTGTAATAAGCTACTTGTCTTTTTGCATTTCATAGTTTTTCTGAGAATGCCCAACTTCCTATTAAATCGAATTTCTTCAATTTTACGATCACGAAGAGATTAAGAAATGTTTATTCATCTGAATATCCTTCTACTATAGTCCACGGCAGTATGACGGTTGCTCCGTATTGAATATTTATCAACTCTACAGACTTTTAACACATTCGATCAATCCACAGGGTTTTAAGAAAAAAAGCTTCGAAAACATTAGCAACAGATACTTGTATATACAAATGTTTCATTGACTGTAAATTATTCCTTTATAATTCATTACAGCGAATTACAAAAGACCAGTTGAGTTTTCAGTTGCCTGCTGGATTGATCAATAGACTTTACAATTTGGTCAGCCAAAAATCACATTTGGTCTGAATTTAGGTCACAAAGTTACTCAAGCGTAGATTGCTTTTACAGGTAAATCTGAGTTGATTTCAGTGTCTTTTGAAGCTATTTCCCTAGGATTATTTTTTTTCAAAGTGAACATCAATTAAATCAAATTGAATATATTTCTCTCTCAGATATACATTTGATTACTTTAACATGTTTAATTAAAGGTGCTCTCTCTCTCTCTCTCTCTCTCTCTCTCTCTCTCTCATTTGAAACATTATTTCAAGTGTTTTTAAATCAATAAATTTGGAATAAAATCAAATTTGATTATATTTTTCTTTCAAAAATACTTTTGATTACTTTAAGTAAAGAAAAGGGTGCATTCTCTCTCTCTCTCTCTCTCTCTCTCTCTCTCTCTCTCTCAAATACAATTTTTTTTTATGGATTAAATTGAACTTTACTAAACTCTTATCAATTTCACTTTTTAAAATATTTCATTAGATATCTCAGTGTCCACATGTACATGTACCATTCATCTGTTTGTCAATCTATATTTGAGGTCATTCCATTCATATCACACAAAGAAAACTTCCAGAAAACTCTTCTATTGTTACTGTTTCTGACCAATAGAATTCTTATTATTATAGCTAACTTTTTATTCTATTTATAGTTTTTAGGGTTGGTTAATGCACATCTACCTTTGGGAATTTTACAACACCTATTCAGCTTATAACCATGAAAAAAAATAAGATGGAGAGATATTTTAACAAAGAAATTATTAACTTATACAATTAGAGAAATTCTTTTTCCTGAAATAATCAGTAAAACTGAAGTGTTAAATTATCTTATTTTTGGGGTTGTCACTCACACTGAGAAAAAAAAGTTGTCAATTCTTTGTCATACCTGAGTAACTTTGTGACCTAAATTCAGAGCAAATGTGATACTTTGCTGACCAAATTGTAAAGTCTGTTGATCAATCCAGCAGGCAATTGAAAACTCAACCGGTCTTTTGTAATTCGCTGTAAGATGCAAGAGAATTCCAAATGCAAATTAGCGGGAAATTCAAACTGAATGTGGATTTTTTTTCTAGATATGTAAGCACATCACCAACTTTTTATTTTGTTGAAAATTCAATAAAATCTGCAATGCTGCAACCTCAAATGGAGGCGCACGAGTTTAAGAACCATAATTTTGATTTTATTTTGCCTAATATCAACAATTATTTAAAATTTTCTCTTCAATCACATTTTTGGAATCAGGGATGCTGCATCTAAATATTAAATATGAGAATCCAAGATAGCCCCAAAACTGTAGCTCCCGAGGAAATTTTTTTGATACACCAGACAGCTACAGATCCACCCCAAAGCAAAAATCTTAAATTTACAGCAGGACTTTTTCTGCACATGGAATAAATATATGAAGAAGTCACCTTCCTAGGATTAACTTACCCAATAGGATGACCGATGCTGACCGCTCCCCCGTGAATGTTGACCTTGTTCATGTCTATGTCCAGATCTTTGACATTAGCCAGCACCACCACACTGAATGCCTCATTAATCTCCCACATATCTACATCTTCCTTCTTCACCCCAGTCATCTCCAACACCTAACAATCATAAAATCTACATGTCATCACCAACACCTAAAAATCATAAAATCTACATGTCATCACCAACACAAACACAGATAATAATCTACATGTACATGGAATATTTCACTAAAACAAATTATCAGACTCTCTGTTTGGGAGAGTTTTATTGAGAGAGTAATCATTTCAGCCAGACACACTACCAGCAGTATATACATATACCAATAATGTCTCTTCTTCAGAAAGCTACATCTAAGCAAAATATGTTTATATCCAGTAACAGTCAAAAATTCCCAAAAATATTCATCTTCCCATTGTAAAATACTAGAAAGTTTTATTAGAAATTCACTTTTAAATCTCATTAAAAATTCTTTCAAATTAAGACGCCGTAAATCATTGCATTGTCCTGCAATAAAGTCAGAGTTACACAAATGTTCATGAATGGACTGGCCCAGACCTTCCACTATCTCTCTAACTTTATCATGAGAGAATTACGACCCTTAACTACACAACCATAGGCGTAGCTTGGGTTCGAATATTACCGAGGCAGGGGGTCTGGGGGGCTGTGCCCCCTAGAAGCTATCAACATTTTAACAACGTAAAAGGTGGTTTTTTTACCGAGGCAGCTGCCTCGGTTGCCTCAATGGAAGCTACACCACTGACAACTTAGGAATCTACATAGTGTGATATTTACATGTCCAAAGATTTTGCCTTACAGATTGTAATGATAGCCATTTCCTCATGAATGCATTGCAGTTATGTGTATGAATGTTGATAAATATAGTGCATCTATTTGAATGGCTGGGAATTTCAACAGAAATGAAAGTAAAATGTAAATATATAAAATAAATTTTACTTTTGTAAATACCTGAGGGAATGAACCTTACATGAAGTATGCCGACCTGATATGTCAAAATTAATGTCTTCATGTATTTCAAACAAGAGACCCATGGGCTACATTGCTAACCTGAGTCACCTTTGCCCTGCCGTTGTTCAGCTGTTGTGAATTTTAAAAGATTTTTTATCAATCCCAAGCAGTAAATTACGTGTTAGATTTGCCCAGGACACATGATTTCAATAAATGTGCATCCTAATAGATGCAACAAATTTTGAAATAAATGTATAGTGTTTTTAATTTTGCCAGTAATTAGTCAAAAATCTGAACCCCATAACGTACAAACCATCCGAGATATTCCGAATGACAAAAATTGTAAGCTGTAATGTTGACAATGATCAACTTGCACTGAATTAACCACTGAAACACAGTGATGTATGACATCGGTGCTGGAAACTTAACTTTTTATGTCAACAGTCCAGCCGGACAAATATGGTATAATTTCAACCTGTCTGCAGAAAAATTTACCAGTCCACCAGAGTTTTCCAGAAATAATCAAACATTTCATTAATGTTATTAAAATAAAGTAATGGAATTTAACTTGTCAGATATGTCTCGGACAATATTGTAACACTTATTAAATGTGAGATTTATATTTACTAATCGGGCTCAGTTGATATCTACAGAGGAATGCCAAATGAGTGTTTCCATAAGTATGTTTTCCAAATGACGTTTTAGAAAATTGACCAGTCCCACCGGACTGGCTAAAACAAATGTCAATCAGTCCGCCAGACTTTTAACCAGTCATGGACTGACGGGCATATGCTAATTTCGAGCCCTGGACATTATATGTTGAGTAGACTGTTATTAAACCCTTGACTGTTACTGATGCCTCTGAAAATCTTTTTATTAACATAATCAGGGAAAGTTAAGTACATTTTTACAAAGTGACACAAATATTAATGTTGACAGTAAGCAAAGGGGAAAACAAACATCAAGTCCTCAAAGTCAAATGTCGATCCAGTAGAGGTTAAAGGCCAGCAGTTGGGTATAAAAGCAGCCAATCGGTGAAAATGGTGGAATATATGAATTTTCTGGTCACATTCAGATTGCAGCACTTATTTTGCAAAAATAAAGATTAAGCTGTTGTACTGAAATTTTGAAATGGGTATGCTTGTTCCCCTCATAACTGTGCATATATTGGCCATATCTATTTTAGATATAAATTCTCATGAAGTTTTAATTTTGGCCTCAAAAATCTGAAGCAGGGTTAAATTTGTATTTCAAATTAGAGATTGGCAGTTTGTGGGTGTGATTATTTTTTGTTATTGTTTACACCGGATGTTGACTCACATATTGCACGAGCATGCTTGTCTAGTTCTAGATAAAGAGGGATTGCACCAAAGGAAACATGTAATCAAATCACTGTACAACGTGGAAAAAAAGTACTTACTCATATATCATTGGTAAATCCAGATTTTATTTTTTAATTATATATAATCACATTCCTTTAAAAAAAATTGGTTAACTTTATAAAAATTAACTCATTAGGACTGTTCAGTCTGATCGCTGTTTCAGAGTTTTGCTGGATTGCTGGTACCTTTTCTCGAAAAATTTCAAGCATGGTGTTTGTTTGATTAAGCAACAATCTCCTAGGCCAGTTGTGTAACTCCCATTGTCTCTCATCAATGATGACAAATATGTCCAATTGTTCAACCATCACTCTAAAATTACTCTCAATCTGGACTCTTACGTGTGGACATTACAATGTCAAAAGAGACAATCACAGATAGTAGGTCTCCAAATATCATAATGGACAAAGTGTTTCTTAATAATCCTTCAATGCACATGTCCTCCATTGCACAGCTACAATTTCCCCCAAATTCTTCTCATAATTGAAAGGTACCAAGAGGAAAATCATAAGTATTAGTATATCAAATATACCAAATTCTTCTCATAATTGAAAGGTACCAAGAGGAAAATCATAAGTATTAGTATATCAAATATACCAATATTTGTGTATATTATCAAAAAAACTACATGTTTTAAAAGACATGGATAAAACAATGATGAATTCATTTTGTAGTTCCTAGGGTGAAGTTTTGTTAAAGTAAAAACATATCCTTTCAGTGCCTCACAGATTAAGCAGAGTGGTAGAAAAATGCGGGAAAACTTTAGTTTATTTTGATAAATCATGCCAGTCTCCCTGTTCAAAATATCATCTGCTACAGAGCACGTGTAGAGTCAAACATCAGACTGCTGCTTATTCTGATAACACTGCTAAGCCCTGCCCTCTTGCCATATATGCTTAATTGCTGTAGGGGTGTAAATTTTTCTAGGTTACTCCCGGCCTTTAAAAAGTTAGAAAGGTTAGAAGGTTTTGATAGAAATGACAATTGTTTGAAAGAATACAAACTTTAGACTCAATGATTTTAGCTTGGGACTCATTGTTATAGTCATGGGGGGTATATATGAATCACTGCTAAAGGATCACAACGTAACTGAAAATGAATTCACATAACAATGAGATACCTCAACACCAATATGACCTGCATGACCTTGCTGTTCTGGATGAGACCAAGGTTACAATATCATGATATCAAATGAAAGACCTTGCCATAAGAAATCTATATTCAAAATGTGAAAGCTCTCTCTCTTATAGTTTAGGAGATATTGAATAGGTCAGATTTTTATTAAAAGTAGGTCAAACTTCCAGGTCAAGGTAAAAAAAATCAAACACTAAAGCATAAAAAGGTATTGCCATAATGAATCTATAGACAAAATATGAAAATCCCACCTAAAATAGTTTCGGATATATTGAATAGGTTATGTTTTTTTAAAAGTAGGTCAAAATCCAAGTTCAAGGTCATAGATCATGATATCAAATGAAAGGTCTTGCCATAAGAAAGATATACAAGATATGAAAGATCTATCTTAAATATTTCAGAAGATATTGAATAGGTCATATTTTTATTAAAAGTAATTCAAACTTCCAGCTCAAGGTCACAAGATCACACACCATAGCATAACATGAAAGGCCTTTCTATAAACTTAAGAATGTATAAACGAAATATGAAAGCTCTAGTTTAAATAGATCAAGAGACATTTTTAAATATTTCTCCTATATATCATCATGTAACACTTTGATCCCCTACTGTGACCCCACCCTAGCCCCCAGCTTGGATCTACTCTATGTAAGGAAGCTTTTATGTAAATTTGAACTTTTCTAGCCCAGTGATTCTTGAGAAGAAGATTTTTAAAGAATTTCCCTGTATATTCACATGTAAGAGTTTGATCCCCTATTGTGGCCCCACACTACTCCCAGGGCCCATGGTTTTAACAAACTTCAATCTGCATTATACATCAGGAAGCTTTTGTGTAAATTTCATCTTTTCTGGTCCAGTGGTTCTTGAGAAGAAGATTTTTAAAGATTTTCACTATACATTTCCATGTAAAACTTTGATCCCCAACTGTGGTCCTACCCTACCCCAGGGAGGAGGGGGGGGGGGGGGCATGATTTTAACAAACCTGAATCTAAATTTTTAGTATTAAAATTTGTATTTGTTAAATAAATACTTACCTTTATAAATTTGGATATTCACCTGCTTGCAGTCTTGTATCGGAAAAAAACCATGTAATAAAAAAGCACCCTTTGTGACCCGCCACCTCTGACATGCTCAGAAACCAACATCCGGTATCATCTATTCTTTGACATAAAACAAAAAATTAGAAGGGGGATGAAGGGGAGGTGGGTTGGGACCTCTGATTTATAAAGGTAAGTATTTATTTAACAAATACAAATTTTAATACTAAAAATTTAGAATTTATCACAATAAATACGTTACCTTTATAAATTTAGATAAGCAGAATTCAAAGTAGAGCTGAATCCCCCTGAGATTGGCAACTAGGAGGAAAAACCACTTTTTGAGCTGAAACTAGAGGTCCAAGCGAGAACAAACTGTCACTATGAAGGGGCATAGATCTAAGGTAATGGTTATAAAAGGTACTATCAGACCTCCAATAACCAGCTGACATGATTTCCGACATAGAGGAGGAATTGAAAATAGCCCAGGAGCAAGACAATGCTCTAATTTCATGTGCCTGAACTTGAACACGAGACAAGGCTTCTGGAGATGAAGATTGGTAAGCCATCTTAACAGTATGACAAAGCCAAGTAGAAATAGTCTTAGCCGAAATATCCTTTAGACCTTTCTTAATAGGAATGAAAAGTCTAGTAGAACCAGAAGGTCTGAGCGTTGACGAAACAGAAATATATTTCTGAAGTGTACGCACTGGACATAAATCCTGATTACCTAATGATTTAGGTAGAGCAGGAATAACAATAGGTCCAGAACCTTTGTCTGATAACTGATTCTTGGCTAAGAAAGATGGATCTGTCAACAGAGTAACTGAAGAATTATCTGCAGAAAATCTGAGACAAGAATCTGCAATGGAGAAAGCATGAATCTCACTCCTTCTACGACCAGAAGCTAAAGCTAATAAAAAACAGCACTTCAAGGTCAAAAACTTAAAGGAAGCTAAAAATAAAGGTTCGAAAGGAGGAAATTGTAAAGTCCTAAGAACCAAAGCTAAATTCCAGGATGGAACCAGCCTACGTTGTCTAGGTCGTTCCAAACAAAAATTCTTGACCATGAGGGACAAGAACTCATTCTTCCCAAAATCAGGACCTCCTGACAAAGCTATAGTTCTGGATAAAGCTGAACGATAGCCCTTAATAGTAGAGGGAGAGAAACCTTTGTCTTCAAACAGATAAACTAAAAACTCAGCTAACTGTTGGACAGTAACTGCGAGAGGATCAATTTCCTTTGAACGACACCAAGAACAGAAGATGTTCCACTTAGAGTCATAAATTGCTCCTGTAGATTTTCTGACTGAACTAGAGATACGTTTGGCTGCTCTGTCAGAAAAGCCATCCTGTCTGAGAGATTCCCTGACAGTAACCATGCGTGTAGATGGAGGTTGGAAAGATTCTGATGAACTTTCCTGCCTTTGAATTGAGACAAAAGATCTTTCCTGAGAGGAAGCAGAATTGGTCTCGCACAACACAGTTGAAGAAGATCTGGAAACCAAGATTGTTTTGGCCATGCTGGAGCAATAAGAATGGTCTTGCAAATTTCTACCCTGATTTTGTGTAAAATCTTGGGAAGGAGGCGAAAAGGAGGAAACATGTAAGAAAACATCCCCTTCCAATCGAAAGACATTGCATCCACTGCTAAAGCTTTGTTGTCTGGAATCGGAGACACAAACGTTGGCAGTTTGCAATTCAGATGCGTAGCAAAGAGGTCTATATGAGGACGATCCCACTTGAGACAGATCTCCTGAAAGACTGCTGGATGTAACTCCCATTCTGTATTCACTGGATGCAGTGACCTTGAGAGAGCATCCGCTACTAGATTCAGATTGCCAGGAACATGCCTGACTGACAAGCGAATTCCCAGGGAACGGCAAAACAACAGAATTTCTTTGCACAGAAGGTAAAGAGACTGAGAATGTGTGCCGCCCTGATTCTGCAGATAAGCCACTACTGTTGTATTGTCTGTGGCTATCATCAGAGATTGACCCTGAACAAATTGGGAAAATTGTTTCAATGCCAGAAGAACAGCCCGCATCTCCAGTAAATTGATGTGTTCTGTCAACTGGAGACCGGACCATATACCTGATGCCTCTCTGCCCTCCAGGGTAGCTCCCCAGCCTGTCAGAGAAGCATCTGTAAACAGGGTCATAGAAGGAACTGGGGGGTCTAGCGAGCAACCTATCATAACATTCTCTCTCACTGACCACCACAGAAGATGAGGATACAATCTGGGAAGAATGGGAATAACAGCTTCCCACTGTTGTGAGGCTGGTACCCAAAATTCCAGAAGATACCACTGAATGGGGCGAATATGAAGACGACCTAAAGGTACTATGTCCATCAGAGAAATCAGAAAACCTATCAGTTGTAGAAACTGGCGAGCTGAAGCCTGTTTGGCTGAAAGTAGTTGATCCAACAGATACTGAAGCTTGAGAAATTTCTCCTCTGGAGGAAGAACTATCCCAAGATCTGTTCGAAATTGTTCCCCTAGGAAAATGAAACTCTGACTGGGAACTATCTCTGATTTTTCCCAAGAAATAAGGAAACCCAGCTTCAACAGAAGATGAATAACTCGATGAGTATGTTGATGAAGAAGGTTGAAAGAAAAATTCTTGATCAGAGAATCGTCTAGATATGTATGGATGAAAATGGACTGGGAGTGTAGATACGCAACCACTGTTTGAAAAATTTTTGTGAACACTAGTGGAGCAGTAGATAGGCCAAAAGGCATTGCCCTGAAAGCATATACCTTGCCCTCCCAGACCAGACGAAGAAACTTCCGATAAGCCGGAGCTATAGGGACATGAAAATAAGCATCCGTCAGATCTAAAGAAGACGTCCACATCCCTGTATGGAGAGAGGTTCTGATCGACCTGTTGGTCTCCATTTTGAAATGTGGAATCACCAGATACTGATTCAGAAAAGAGAGGTCCAACACAGGTCTCATTTGTCCATTATTTTTGGGTACAAGAAAGAGACGAGAGTAGAACCCCCAACCTAGAGGTGGACTTACTTCTTCCAATACATTCTTTTGGAGAAGTAGAGACACTTCCTCTTGTAACAACAGATTTTTCCACGGGTCTCTGGTCATAGAAAATTCCAGAGGAACCGCAGAGAGAGGAGGCTGTTCTCGAAATTGAAGCTCTAAACCCCTCCGTAGCACAGAAAGAACCCATTTGTCCGAAATGAGACGGGACCAATGAGGAAGAAAAAGAGAGAGGCGTCCTCCCACAGGAAGATGAGGAAAGGGAACACCTACTTCCTCGGAAAGAGTGGATTGTGCTACAGGAGGGGGGGAGGCATCAAAACTGAGATTTCTTACCCTTGGCTACTTTGGGTTTTTTATTATTAGATCCCGAAGCCGATGGGAAAGAACGATGCTCATTACTTCTCTTAAGATTATTTGAACCTTGCAGAGAAGAGCCAGATTTAGTAGCACCTTGAGACTTACTTCTAGAAGAGTCTGATTTAGAAGAACAAGAAACACGCCTAGAACTACCATTGTTGAGTTGTACATCTACTTTAACAGTAGGAGGTTCTTTGTGTAATTCCTCTTGTAATTTGCGTAAAGAGATGCCAAATAACTGCTCTTTATGAAGAGGAGAAAAAAGTAGGTTGTCTTTAAGAAACTCAGAGACGTTAGATTTTTGAAGAATCTCTTGTCTCCTAGCTAAAGAAAAATTGGCAATAGTGCCAAGATTCAAGAGCTGAGAAGTGCAAAGACATCTATCTACTTGGAGAAGAAAAGAACGAACATCATCAAATTCTTCGCCCTTATCTTTAAGAGAGGCACCTGCAGCAGCAAGAAAATGCTCCGCATATTGTAAAGCTGCGGCAACACCCCGAAGATTGTTCTCCGACCTAGAATAAGAAGTCTGAGATAACTTGACCCCCTCAGAAGACTTAGCACCAAGAAGATTGGAAAAAGTCTTATCAAAAACAGGTTGAGATTTTCCCAAGGAAACATCATGAATATCAAAATACTTCATTCTAACCTTACCAGGGAAAGAAGATGTACTAAAAGCCAGATTTTGTCTAACTAAATTAGAGGCCTTATTGGAGGACATCTGATCGTCGACAAGATGAGAATTAATGGAAGCCAATGCAGATTTAAAATGACTAGACTCGGGAAAAGAAGCATACGACTTAGAAGAATCTCTCACAAGACCAGAGCAGGACTGAAAATCAGAAGGTATGTGAGAACTCCTGGGAGGAGAAACTAAAGAATCGTGACCTGACAATTCTCTACGAATTGCGTACACTTTGTCTTTCAGAGTGAGATTCTCTACCGGAAGTTGCTCCTGAGAAAGCCCAACTTCATCGACTGAAGGAACCGGAGATAGGCAATTATCGCTCAGAAAAGATGCCTCTTGACTACTTGGAGCCAAAGATAATGAGTCAACCTCCTCGTCCGCTTTATTATCAAAAGCGGGCCGAGGGGTGACAAGAGCAGCCCCAGGAACAGTGGGGGACGTAGCTGATTTGCTTTTTTCAATCAAATCTAGTCTACGTTCCACTGTCACAAATTTTGAAGAAATAGAAGCCTCCAGTTTCTGAATAGATGAAACCAAACATTTAATTTCGTCCTTATTGGAGGACTCCATTAAGTTTGGTTTACTAACAAAACCTTGCCCTGTCCACACAGGTTGAGTCGAGTAGGGATAAAGTGGCACAGAATACATGGGATGAGGAAATCTAGCTGGCCACCTAGACCGATAAAACGTCTCCCTACGATTACCCGAAGGAAAACTCTCAGGGCGAGAACTAGCCACCGGACTACCAGGAGGTCGCGTAATAGTAGATGTAGCTCTAATTTGACCTACCGAAGTAACCGGGGTAGAAGGAATTCCTGGAGAATCCATGACATTCCCATAAGAAAGAAAAGGGTCAGATTCCATGGGACCAAAACTTCTAGAGTCAACAGAGTCCCAATACTCTCCCTCTACAGCAATAAAAGGTAATTTAACATTTTCACCTTCATTCGCCATAATGCTTAATAATGTAATAAAGTAATATCAACAAATACCATGCAATACTTAGCCAAAAATAGCAAGTAGAAAAAATTCTTTTCCTCCTCGAGAAAAACGTGACTGCACTCCACAACGGCGGAAAAGAAAAGATGTTACCGGATGTTGGTTTCTGAGCATGTCAGAGGTGGCGGGTCACAAAGGGTGCTTTTTTATTACATGGTTTTTTTCCGATACAAGACTGCAAGCAGGTGAATATCCAAATTTATAAAGGTAACGTATTTATTGTGATAAATTCTGCACTATGTAAGGAAGTGCCAATTTGAACTTTACTGGCTAGTTTGTTCTTCAGAAGATTTTTAAATGACCCCATCCTATTTTCGCACTTTTGCAATTATCTCCCCTTTCAAGGAGCCAGGGCCTTTCAATTTGAAAGCCTTCATCCAAGGATGCTTTGTGCCAAGTTTGGTTGAAATTGTTTCAGTGGTTCTGGAGAAGAAGTCAAAAATGTGAAAAGTTTACAGACAGATGGATGCTGGGTGATCAGAAAAGATCACTTGAGCTTTCAGCTCAGATGATCTAAAAATGAAATTTTTTAATAGATTATACACACCTTAGGAATGGCCAGTGCTGGGGCAGTTGGAAAGTCAATAGGGTGTCTGGCTGCATCCGCAAATCCTGCAGGAAAACCATGTACATAATAGTCATAAAAGTTGGTTGCAGGAAGCAGTAAATCACAGCAAACTTTACCTTTAATTCAACCTTTGATCGTGTATTATAAAATAAAGTAACTTCAGATCACAAAAGGATTTCTTCTACCAAATTATGCCAGTTCCTTTGATGTCCACATACCCAGAATCCTGGCCAGAGGAGTGACCCCCAGCCTGTTGGCCGCTGCAGCAGTCATCAACACCAGGGCACCTGCTCCATCGTTTAGTGTACTGGCATTAGCGGCAGTAACCGTGCCTGTCCATAAAGTGAAATAGTACATCAATTCTGTCTTTAAAAGTTTGTTTTACACCAATTCTTTGAAAAGCTAACTTGCATCAATGTTGAAAGACTGCATCCAGTAAAACTGATCTACATTGAACATATCAACTAGTGCCAAAAATTAGGAACACGTGTACATGTACTGATATATTTCACAAAAAGCATTTTGAAATTGATGAGGAACTTTATATACAGATTGAACACAGCATCTGTTTGGAAAAACTAGAACTGTCCTTACAGGACTTTTACCCCCCACAGCACACAACGGATCATGGTGGAAAACAGTTGAACTTTCGAACACGAATAACTCTTGTTTTCTTGAGAGCAATTAATGTAAATGCAAAACTATATATTCTGCAGTAGTATTTCATGGATAACTGTTCAACATACATGAGTCAGTAAATGACACATATCTTATCAACAAAATGACATCCACAGACAGATAGGCAGACAGACAGACAAATGGACTGATGATTCCATTATACCCTCTCCTAAACTAATGCAGTAGTATCTGTGAAAGAATAGATCATTGCAAACTCTAAAAGAAAACAAGAGGTACTGTGAGCAATGCTCACTAAGAATACCCCCCGCTTACCCCAATCTCCCAAAGGGTGTTGGTAATAGGTATAAACTACCTCTTTTCTGAGTGTAAAAAACAAATGGCATGACAAACCGAACCATATTGCTACTTCGATGTCCAGTGTGCGTGACCTTTGACCTTTTGACCCCAAAATCGATAGGGAACATCTTCATCCCATGGGTAGTCCATATGTATGATATGGTGACTGTAGGTGGAAAGGATAACGCTTTAGAGCCTGGAAACCATATTGCTACTTCGATGTCCAGTGCGCTTGACCTTTGACCTTTTGACCCCAAAATCGATAGGGAACATCTTCATCCCATGGGTAGTCCATATGTATGATATGGTGACGGTAGGTGGAAAGGATAACACTTTAGAGCCCGGAAACCATATTGCTACTTCGATGTCCAGTGCACTTGACCTTTGACCTTTTGACCCCAAAATCGATAGGGAACATCTTCATCCCATGGGTAGTCCATATATATGATATGGTGATGGTAGGTGGAAAGGATAATGCTTTAGAGCCCGGAAACCATTGCGTCTACAGACGGACAGACGGACGGACGGACAGATAGACGGACAACCCGATTCCAGTATACCCCCCCACAACTTGTTGCGGGGGGTATAATAACTAAGCCAATAGAGTTGAAAAACACCTGTAAAATGAAAATATCCGTAATTTCTTTTTATGTTAAAGAATCTCCATAAAAATAACAGGTACATAACTTCATTATATTATATACACATTATATACACAATATATACACAAAGTCTGAACCAAATATGTTCACTGGTTTTTAAGATGTACTCTATGAAGATGGCAACACCCCCTCAAAATGGAAAAAAAAACCATATAACTTCCTTGAATGTTAAAATATCTCAATCAATACAGCTGGCGCACAACTACATTATTCATATACCATACACAGAGTTTTAATCAAGTCTGTCTAATATACTGTAAATTACTTATTTTACACAAGTACTTTTATAAAATATCCCAAAATGACTCATGTACATGAAATCACAAGAGCATAAATTTGTGAGTGCTCTATTGAGTTTTTACATGTATTTTAGCAATATAGAAATAAAGGCGAATGATTTTATTTCACGAGTGACGCGAAATTACATAATGACAAATTTCTCACATATAGTTAGGAATTTACAGTACCTGCCTAAACTTTGTTTGCGGGGGTATAAATATTGAATAACAGGTAAAAGTGGCGTGATGTGCATTGATTGTAGTCTTTGTGAAATGATCAATAAGGCCATCTGAAATTAATTCTGTTTAACATCAAGTCTAAAATTCAAAACCTACTAAGGAAGGAAGAAAAATATAAACAAACAAAAGTAAAAAAAAAAACAAATCATTTATCAATTAAAATTCATGTACTGGTGTTTAGAGAAATTGAAAACAATGTATACATAATATTGAGACTTTGACGTTTAGATATTCTGAAGCAAAATTCTTTGAATTCCCAGATAGAATTTCAACTGATCAAATGTATGCTGCACAAATAGCATGTGTTTTGTTGCCAAAAGAAAAAACTGAATTGTAATTCATAATCTTAATAGGATTTGTTTGTTTTCGACAAATGGTAATTTCACCGAAACCTACCACAGGCACTTATATCGCTTGGGGGCCTAATTACTAGACCCTTATCTGGTAGTTAGGCCCCCAAGCAATATAAGTGACTGTGAAACCTACGCATAAGGGTGATGTTAAACATATAATTAATTCAGGACACCCTAAAGATGTAAATCTGCTTCTGTGATTACCAGATTATCTATCAAAATTGTCAACTCACCATCTTTCTGAAATACTGCTCTCAAAGATGCAAATTTGTCAAAGTTGACTTTCTTGTACTCTTCATCTTCAGTTACAACTTTCGGATCACCTGCAATGGCGAAAGTGAAAATGATTAAGACAAACAGAATTTATAAATTCCATTAAAGACAGAATGAATGCATTCAGTTAACATTGATATTATTAACTTAATATGTACACACATGTCACCAGCAGGTGCTTTCCACCCAAACAGATGCCAGTTAAAGTACTCCCTACAAGTATGTGTCAGCTGTGTTCTAGTTTGGACTTCTCAAAAAAAAATTCAAACTTAAGTTTGAAGTTTTCTTTAATTTGAGCAGTCAAAATTTTAACCTCAAACTTAAGTCCAAGCTTTGACTTAAGTATATTTTCTAAAAAAAAAAATCCAGGTCAGGACACAACATTGAAATATGATTTTGAAGTTCAGAATGGTTACCCAACTTTTAAGATACACCACTAGTAATATCCATTATCAAATGGATCACGTGCTCGTCCTTTTCTGTAACCGGTAAGAAGACTCAGATGTAGATCGGTGCAAAGATTGCATCAAATCAATGCATTTCTTTGCCAGAAGCGCACATGTGAATGAAGTTAAAGGGCTAGAACTGAATGCCTGTGTAAAGTGTTATTTAAATTTTTACTACAGATTCAGCTTTGGTATCATTAACATCTTATTCACTCTAATACATAAACATATAAGTGGAAATTGATAGTGGTACAATACCTTAGATATGTGTGATATCTTAGATGCATTTGAAAGCTCACGTTTCATATTGTAACGTAACACTGTGACATCATAGTTGCATTTGTGTAAACATGGCAACTGACTCTGTTGGTGTCGATCCACATACGAGGTTCATTTGCAGTTACAAAAATAGCAGAGTAGTTACGATTGATCCATTATGCTCCAGGATTACAAGTAATTTTTCCACATTCTGAATACTGATACCTTCTTCAAGGATCTTATCCTTGTTTGTAATCAATTAAAGCACACAATATTCTAGGGACAAGTTTGTAGAACTATCATGTAAATGTATCTCCGTCTTTCTTGCCTTTCTTCTGGGGTACCTCCACTGGTGTGATTTCCTTCTGGAACACCCCCTTCTCAGCTGCAGCCTGGCTTAACTTGTAGCTACGGATGGCATATTCATCTTGTTCCTGTCTTGAGATACTATACTTCATGGCTGTATTCTCAGCACAATTACCCTTAAAAAATCAAATGGATCATCTCAAAAACAGACACCAACTGAGAAATACGAACAGAAAACTGTTTGAGCTATTGCAGATTACAATTCTATAGTGAGGTTTGCTCTGACAATGAGGTACCAAAGTTCTAATGAAATTGTATTTCAAATCTGAGATTCTTACCATATGACAATGATCATAAGCATCTGTCAACCCGTCCAGAACTATACCATCCTGTTAATGAAACAAAGTACAACGTGATCCAAAATATCAGAATACCACTTAAACTTGACTATAAATGATGTGGATGATGCTACATTTTTCGTTGACCCCGTATCTTACCTTGAGTTCTACTTTGCCGTAGGGTGTGGCCCCTCTAGCCATGTAGTAGGGGACATTGGACATGCTCTCCATGCCCCCCGCCACCATAACATCCTACAAAAACATAACCAGATGTTTACCTAGTGATTCATCTCTTGTGCAACATACACTCAAGTAATAAAAATAAAAGATTTGAGAGAGAGAGAGATGGACAGACAGACAGAGAGAGAGAAGATTCACCTGTTGACCACACATGAGATTCTGGGCTGCTAACATGACAGCTTTCATCCCTGATGCACAGACTTTGTTGACAGATGTAGTTGGAGTGGACAATGGAAGACCTGTGTGATAACAATCAATTCCCATCATCAAGGGGTTAAGCAGAAGAAACAATCATTCCCTATTTCGCTTACTATAAAAAAAACTCTGGAATTATTTCTTCAGTTTAAAAGCTACGTCAATATGAACATTGTTGACTTTGATTTTTAAAGAAGAGAAATTTTAAAATCAATATGATTATAAACAAGGGCACTAAAAGGAATGAAATTATCCCTTTGACTGCAAACTGTGACAATGAATATTCTCCCAACACTCCTAAGTCATCTCAGTCTGACACCACATTCTCTCATCACTTGTCACTCATCTATCCGGGAATCATCACCAAATTCTCCTAACATCCACCATACACTAGTCTTTAGAACAATTTACTCACCATTACCACATTCTCCCAACGTTCGTTACACACTTGTCTTTCAAACCATTTACTCACCATCACAAAATTCTCCTAACACCCATAACACACTTTCCTTTAGACCTCTTTACTCACCATGACACCGCATTCTCCTAACATCCGTTACATACTTGTCTTACCAATTACCTTGCCCTAACACCAATACACACTAGCCTGCACATTACTCACCTGCCCCTAGTGTGGCCTGTCTGCAGGGGGCCTGTCCCTCCATAGCTGTGCAAACATTTCCCATATACACCTCATCCACATCCTCTTTTTGTATACCTAAAGAAAAAACATATCAAGTACAATATAGAATATTGCATATCTGAATCCTTATTCCATGATACAAGTATTTACAAATCTTTACCATTTCTGGACTCATCTAGCGTCATAAATGAATTTTTACTTTTGGAGATGAGATTTGGACATCAATTCAATTCTAAATTTAGGTTCATCTACAGATCAGTCTGATTAAAACCAGCCCCCCCCCCTTCAGGACAATGATAGGAGAAAGAGGGGGAGGGGGCTGGTTTTAATCAGACTGATCTACAGATTAGGATTTATACCTGCTCTATTGACTGCCTCCTTTATCGCAATGGCCCCCAGTTGAGGAGCCTTTAACTGTGATAAGGTGCTCTGAAATGAACCGATGGGTGTCCTCACAGCACTAACAATGACCACATCCTGTAATATGAAAGTCCAGTATCACACACACACAATGATGTTCTAATCCGGCAGTGATTAAAAAAACTAATAAATCAAATATCATAATTAGTGATAAGTGAAAAATAAAACAAAGGACTATATGTGATAACAGCCATTCTTGGCCCTGTTAGTCTATGCACTCCAAATTTTGAGTGAAATTCTAATAGAATTAATAAAATTCTAATACAAAGACTAAATCTCATCTTATTTCATAATAGAGATCTTGTCTGATACAGTTTTACATTGTCTCTGACATTTACAGTCTGATAGTTTTACATTGTCTCTGACATTTACAGTCTGATAGTTTTACATTGTCTCTGACATTTACAGTCTGATACAGTTTTACATTGTCTCTGACATTTACAGTCTGATACAGTTTTACATTGTCTCTGACATTTACAGTCTGATAGTTTTACATTGTCTCTGACATTTACAGTCTGATAGTTTTACATTGTCTCTGACATTTACAGTCTGATACAGTTTTACGTTGATTGTCTCTGACATTTACTACAGTCCAATACAGTTTTACATTGTCTCTGACATTTACAGTCTAATACAGTTTTACATTGTCTCTGATATTTACAGTCTGACACAGTTTAACATTGATTGTCTCTGACATTTACAGTTTGATACAGTTTTACATTGTCTCTGATATTTACAGTCTGATACAGTTTTACATTGTCTCTGATATTTACAGTCTGATACAGTTTTACATTGTTTGTCTCTGACATTTACAGTCCGATACAGTTTTACATTGTCTCTGACATTTACAGTCTTGTCTTAAAAAGTTTTTTTCCAAATAACATAAACCACAGTTTTGGACAAACAAGATTTTTCAATCACTTTTGCTTTATTGGAAATATAGTTACCAGGCATATGTCATATTATACATGTGTAAAGCATGTCTAAGGCTTTGCACGATTTCTGAGAGAGAGAAAAAACTATGCAAAAACTGCCATTTTTCATCAAGATACCTAAAATTTAGCAGGAAAATGTCATCTTTATGGCATCACAATTCCAAATCTAGGTCATTCTGAACTAAATGTGAATAACAAATGAGCTGCAGCAGGATTCTTGCAGAAAACATTGTACATGTACTTAACTTTCAAACAAAAGCACAACTATCAGTTTTGCTGCAGGTAAATAGAATACTTATCATATATAGTTCTTTAAAAGTTGCTGTCCTAAATATTTAGCCGCTAGATATATTGAGTGGATTATTGATACATGTATATACACAATCCGTGACTCTACATCTGTATAGGAACTCAGGTGTTATACTTACATGAAGACCACTGACTTTGCTGAAATGTCTACACAAGCCACCTACGCTCTTGCTAACCTAGAGTTCAGAAAAAAGAGAAATGTAGACAATTTTAGAAACATATATGAACCACATTGGGAAATATAGCTGTAGAACTGAGAACATATCAAGACAGATCAGAGAGCTACAGTGCTGCAGCTACTTTAATGTTACAATGTCTGTAATGATCTTAAGAAATACGAGTTTCATAAATTTATTAGAGACCTCCCTAATTATCACAACAAGCACTATAGTCTAGTGTTTCATTGTCTGGTGTCTGAAGACTAAAGTAGTCAACTAGTACTTTCTCTATATCAAAGAACCAAAGAGCCCCATCCCAGTACCAAACTCCATGACCCAGACACCATAATTTCTCAATTTCAGAAGCTTTTCTTACATTATCTCTATCTATTCACTTTGGTTATTCAATGTTCAAGAACCAAGAATAAAATTTTTTAAAAAGCACAATGATGCATATGAGCCTTATCCTAGTATCAGAACCCCCTAGCCCTGAGGCCATGAAGAAGGATGGAGGGGAGGCTTCTCTGTCCATTAGTACTATCTACTTAGTTTGTTTGTTTGATGTACAGAAGCCGAGAAGAGGTTTTTTTAATAAAATAAATTTATGCATCTTTACTATAAAAGCCATCGATTCCCATCCTACTACCAGAAGCCTGACTAAGGGGTCATTAATTTCACAATTTTAGTCTTCTCTCTTCATTATCATTACTTACACAGTTTGTTTATTGGATGTCCAAGAATGACAAAGATTTCTTTTAAACAAAAGGCCTATTAACATAAACCCTTACATAGCAAAGTAATCTCAGCATGTTTCTTGTAAATTAGCAACATGCAATATTACATCTTGTATGTAGTTTTGGTGTTACATGTATTTACCTATAATAAATATTTTCTGAAAGTTTACAAAAGTATAGAACAGAATAAAACAGAACACATAACATTTATGCATTATTATACTTCCATGTAAAATACTTGAATCTGACTGGTCGAGAAACATTTGAAAAAAACATATTGTTACCCTCTGAGAACAGAGACCATGCGCTCCATGGTGATAGTATCTAGCAATGGGTAACAGTACTTGACAATGGGTGATATTATAAAAAATTATCACATGCGTCAAATTTATGCGCATACAGATTGTTAGACAACGTCATTTGAGCGATTGTAATAAACACGAATACCCGCATCGATGTTCGAAATATCGCATGACAGTGATTGATCAAATGTCAACAGACATAAGTCTTTCTGCTTTGTTGTTAAATTATATAACATTCATTATAATAAAACAAATATTGAATGTAGTTGAGGCTACGCCTCGGTTAACAACGGTTTTCTCTGGGTGAAAATTTTCAATGTTACCCTCAACTACATACAATATTAATACAATGTTACAATGAATTGTAACGTAAAACAGTGATAACAAACAGCATTGTTTTCCAAAAGTTAACAATCTTTTATTAACTGCAATAAAAACAATTGTATGAACTTTTGTTATCTCGACTTTATTCAAAATAGCACAGATCAACTTGATACATTTCCATTTAAGCACTATCATCCAAGTGTTGATAGTGGTGAAGCACTTCAAAAACATTCAGAAATGAACAGTAGAGTTTAAACTATGCCGCTCCTCTAATAACAGATCACCATTGCATTTACTGCTCTAATGAGTTCACACAGATCACCATCACATTTATCCCTCCACCTTCTTCTCTCTCTCTGCAAAATTATTGGGACAATGGTCATCGACCCTCCATCAATGCCCTCGTGTCTATTTCTTTATTGTATCGGTGTGACAGTTGTCCGCAGCACATTACATCGTGTTTAAGAACTCGTACTACAGATACTTATATATTGTCTGCAATGGAAATATCAACTCCCACTTGGGCTATCAAAACTTCGAAATCACAAAACTACAGTGTGCAAATTCTGGATAAAACGGTGTTCCAGCAGAATTCCACTACTGCATTACTGTAAAATCATCAATTGAGGGGGATCAATGTTTGCCCAGTACTTTAAAATTGACAAAATAGCACTCTAAAATCTATGGGACTACTACTCAGCCCAGTACCTTAGAATCTATGCAAACAGTTTAGTCAGCCAAGTATAGTGGAATGGATGGGATCACAAGCCATTCTCGCACTCTAGAATTGACGGGAACTCTAGTTAGCCCAGTACTGTAGAATCAAAAGGGATCACTAAGTCAGCCAAGAACATTAAAATCAAGGGATCACTAAGTCATCCAAGAACATTAAAATCAAGGGGATCACTAAGTCAGCAAAGAACATTGAAATTAAAGGGATCACTAAGTCAGCCAAGAACATTAAAATCAAGGGATCACCAAGTCAGCCAAGAACATTAAAATCAAGGGATCACTAAGATCACTAGCCTGAGCCCAGCACTCAAGAACTGAAAGGATTACAACCCAGCCCAGCACTCTAAAATTATCAGTGAAACCAGTATGCTAGAATCATCTGTCAGCCCAACACTCTAGAATCATCAGTTAGCCCAGTATTCTAGAACCATCTGTCAGACCAGTATTCTAGAACCATAAGTCAGACCAGTATTCTAGAATCATCTGTCAGACTAGTATTTTAGAATCATCTGTCAGACCAGTGTTCTAGAATCATCTGTCAGACTAGTATTCTAGAATCATCTGTCAGATCAGTATTCTAGAATCATCTGTCAGACCAATATTCTAGAATCATCTGTCAGACCAGTATTCTAGAATCATCTGTCAGACCAGTATTCTAGAATCATCTGTCAGACCAGTATTCTAGAATCATCTGTCAGACCAGTATTCTAGAATAATCAGTCAGACCAGTATTCTAGAATCATCTGTCAAACCAGTATTCTAGAATCATCTGTTAAACCAGCATACTAGAACCATCTGTCAGACCAGTATTCTAGAATCATAAGTCAGACCAGTATTCTAGAATCAACTGTCAGACCAGTATTCTAGAATCATCTGTCAGACCAGTATTCTAGAATCATCAGACCAGTATTCTAGAATCATCTGTCAGATCAGCATTCTAGAATCATCTGTCAGACCAGTATTCTAGAATCATCAGACCAGTATTCTAGAATCATCAGACCAGTATTCTAGAATCATCTGTCAGACCAATATTCTAGAATCATCTGTCAGACCAATATTCTAGAATCATCAGACCAGTATTCTAGAATCATCTGTCAGACCAGTATTCTAGAATCATCTGTCAGACCAGTATTCTAGAATCAGCAGACCAGTATTCTAGAATCATCTGTCAGACCAGTATTCTAGAATCATCTGTCAGACCAGTATTCTAGAACTGATATGATGGAATCACTATAACTAGTCATTCCAGAGCTACTACTCAGTCTGCCTGTAATGTATAGAGTGGCCTGGGGAGGTTACAGTGTAACATTTTTTCCTAGGTGAATAATGGGCACAGTTATTTTTAAACTCAAATAACTTCTAAGACTAATAAATTACAAGCATTTGAAAGCTTAAGTCTAGACTGTGAGAGAATATTATTGTATACACACTGCATAAATATAATTTTACCACCAAAAAAAATGCTAAAAACTAAAATGGGTGTCCAGGTAGAACAGATGTAGTGCTTTCGCTTCTCACCGAATAAACATTTCATTATTAAAATTTTTATTTGCAACTGTATGACCTTGAAATATACAATAGCAGTACGGTCTACAAATAAACTTCTATGACTATTTGAATGCTAATGGGCTACTGCATTTTAAGAGACATGAAAATAATATCGTGAATATTGATAGCTGTCTCTGATTGGATAAACTCAACACACCTCCAATAATAGGGGGCAAGAGATGCAACTTTAGTAGCAAGAGCGCATAATTCAGTATATATCGTTATATACATCTGGAATATGATTACCAAACTTTAAGAATGAAAATAATTTAAATAATCACTTGTGGGTTCTTCCAAAGTCCTCTGAAACTCATCGTCGTTCTACTCGTCGTTCTTTTCACCTCTGTTTTCGTTTTTCTCGGGCTTTTCCGGTGTCACGGCCACACGCTTCGGAAAAGGCTACTTTCACTTTTGAAAAATAGCCTAATATAAAGAAACTATATTTGTCAATGAACATCATGCACTAAGGAATCGGGAAACTTTTGAAGGCGAAAGAAATTGTCTGTTGGGAAGTTACCCTAGACACTCTAACTTTTCAGGTTTTTGCATCATTACAACATCGAATCAGTTTGCACTCGAATTGACTTGCCCCTTTTTACACTCTGTAAACAAAACCGGTCAGGTGCGAAGAAATGTCATCATTATTAGAGTTAATCGTGATATCATAACTATTTTTAAAAGATATCCAAGTTGTACAAAGTTCTCTGCTGATCTTTTATATGAACTCTCAATTGGAGTCTTAAAATGAGTAAACAGGCACAAGCTCCTTCGGAATTACAGTCCCAAGAAGACGAAGTGGTTCAAGTAGAAGCTGTTCCTCAAACAAGTCAGGTTGTCTACAAACTGAGAGACATAGGGCGAGGAATGGTCAGTGCATGGAAATCAAGATTTCCAAGCTCATATAAAAATGTCCAAGTGAGTTGATTTCGGGATGTGAAATTGACAAGGACACAATTTCATGCAACACTATGTAGATTTCATCGTCGGATACCCATGGCATGGCTGATCTCCTTTGAGTAGAAGGCGGGATCAGCCGTGGGTATCCGCCGATGTGTAGATCAATTTGGTGTAAGAATTGAATACTGGTGCAAACTACAAAGATCAATGTCTAGTCAAAGCATGGGCAATCAAATTCAAATTGATTTTTTGCATATATGTTATATAATTAAAGGTAGAATCTAATCTCAGCGAGATTCGTCAAGACAGGATATTTGAACTGACACCTCTTTTGGGAGAGGTGTCAGTCCAAATATCCAGCCTCAACGAATCTCGCTGAGATTAGGTAGACTCTACGTACCTTGTTGATATTTTTTCCTATGACAAACTAAACAGAATTACATATTATTTTTTAAAGCTTTATTCAAGGGTTTGCATCACAGACATTTCTTTAATTACAATATTAAATATTTCTGTTGGTTACAGATATCCCATGGTGACATATTTAATTATGCTCCAGCTGCTGACGCTATAGTAAGTCTATACTTTTAAGACTAATGTTATATGATGAATATGTTTCCAGCCTGTTGTACTGTGGAAAAAATGTGAGTGGAAAAAATTACCTCAGATTTATTCATGATAGGCAGATTGATCAGTGGCATGGGAAAATTATTTGTCAATGAATTTTTCTCAAACTTGGTGAAATCTTAGTAATTAGGGGACGCTCGATAAAAGAAAAAATGTCCCAATCATGTGGGGTTTCTCGTCGTACATGAAGGAGGGAGTTATGGACATGGACAAGTTACCTTCTCTAAAAATCAGAGTGAAGACTCTCTAACATTACAAAATGGTCCATTTAACTGTCCAGTTTACTTGAGAGTCATTTCCATCTAAAACTGACACAGATTACAGGCAGTCTGATTAAAATCAGACCCTATACTCATATTGTTGGTATGATAATGAGTATGGGGTCTGATTTTAATCAGACTGAGATTACAGGGAATGGGTATCTTTACAATACCAGTCATGGTAGCCTAGTGGGCAGGGTGTTCACTTCACAGTTTGAGAGGTTCTTGGTTCAATTCTCAATCCCAGTGTGACATCAATCTGATTAAAATCAGATCCTATGATCCTCTCACTTAGATCACTACACTAGGAGATCTGATTTTAATCAGATTGAGTGTGACATCAAACGGTGAAACCTAGTAAGATGTTTAACATAGGTTGTGATTGTTCCTTCACAAATGTCTGGCATTAGAGGTGGAAGTCATGTGTCTTTTGGACATGAACTCAAAAATTGTGGTCTTCCCCACAAAGCCATTCAGACCAATTTGAACTCGGGATCTGTGGTTTATCAGATCACCACTGAGCTATGATGGTAGGCAAACAATCTGTTCAATACAGATAATTTCACAAAACATTTAAATCGCCATCTTGTGACATGGTGTCATAAAGAGTATAAGCCTTGATGTAGAGAGCTACCTTAAACGTGTCAAAATATCACATGCAAAGACTGAGTTGTCTACTCACCTTGTGGATTATTTTGTTGGATGTAAGCTATTGAAGCAGGAAGAGGAATGACCAGTATTGAACCCAAGACCTCTATACAGGTTTCTTCCACTGAGCCATCCAGTTCTACACTATTTCACCAGACTTTAGACCACCTCAATTCATTTCTACTAAAGTTCACTTTGGACATTCAATCATTTAGTCGCCACAGTGTCTGTTGTATTGCACCTTATTTTACAGTTGAACTTCTGTATCTCGCATACCATAGATATTTCTCGGTCCCATCGAGTTTGAGATAACGAGGGTTGACTGTATTTCATTGATTCATGTAATGCTCATTTGTCCATTTCCAGGTGTCCCCTGCCAACAGCTTCGGTTGTATGGATGGAGGAATTGATATGGTGTACTCCAGACACTTTGGTTGGCAAATGTAAGCCTTTCACAGATCTTTATTTTTGTAGAAACATACATATATGTAGACTTTATTATATACCCATCAATGTTTCATTTTTTGATACTGTGGATTTCAGAGTGTGATCTGGTTTTACACAAATTTAAATATAATTTCACTGAATGTCTGTATTTTTGATGGTTTGGATTACATTTAGTATCTTTAAAATGTGGATTTAAAATGTGTAAGAGGGTATATAATAAATGTATCATTACTACAGTAACTTGATCCAAAGAGTTGGATCACGTCTCGTTGACAGGCACGGACCATCAGATCAAACTCGACGCTTCGCATCTCGTGTGATCTGATGATCCGCGCCTGTCAACACAACATGTTCCTACTCTTCAGATCAAGTTACTGTAGTAATAATATATATATATATATATATATATATATATATATATATATATATATATATATATATATATATATAAATTTAAATTCGAATGCAGAGTGTATCATGTATGATCCTCTTAAATGTACGTTAAATAACTGTATCCCATTTCCATTCTCAATGACCGTGTAGCGTGTGACAGCGTGGCGAGAATTCCATCGTCATCGAAAGCAAGTTTTTTGACTTGCCTAGATGGTCGAGCGGTCTAGCGCGCTGGTTACATGCTGCTAGGAGATTTGGTTCCGCAGGTCGTGAGTTCAACCCCGGGTAGGGGCGGAAGTGGGTATCCACATAAAGTGAAATTTTCTGTGCTTTATATTAATTATTTCTTCACTTAGGGCAGTTATGTTCATTTAAGACTTCATAGCTATTATTTCTGTGCTTTATATATATATATATATATATATATATATATATATATATATATATATATATATCAATTGTTAAATATAAATGATTTATCATTAATTTATTTGCACAGAAAACATGTACACTGCATCAGTGGTTCATAAAGTTGTTTCCAAATGTGCACAAGTAATATTCATGAGCAATAAGTTTCATGGATTTAAATTTTCAAAAACTCATTAATAATACTTAATTTCATAGTAAGCTATTGTATGTTTTTCATCCTGAGCAATATTGTAAAACTGTACTTACTTTGTTGAACATATTCTTCGTGCTTGCACCCGTTACTATGAAATTGATGAAAATTGGCATTCTAAATAATGACCCCTGTACTGTATCACTAACAAAAATGTAATAGATAACAGACATGGTGATTTTACAATTATACTTTTCAGGCAGAATCGCTTACAAAAAGTAATTCGTGAAGAACTTGATGGAGAAATTTTGGTGGTGAGTTTAAAAAGTGAGCTCTAAGGAAGGCTTTAGTTCAAATTTTAAAACTTAATTATCCATTCATTTATCTTGCATGTATATACAAAATTGACCATCAAATGTATTTATGGTCATAATATATGATATTTGCATTAAATAGATGAGAAAACACCTTTTACATAATTATTTCCCCGAATATGCATATAATATTATGCATGTAACCAGTTTATGAACATCAGTCATAGAGTTACAGATTATTTATTTACTGTATTACATGAAAACCTGAAATAAAATGAATCATTAGAAATGCAATTAAATATGATAATGAATATAACAATTACATAGAATTTAATAAATACCAAATACCAATACATATATCTCCCAGTATTGGGAATATAGATAATCCACTATACTGAAATATACATCTTATGCCTTCAAGGGCAGCACCAAGAGTGTGTATCCTGGGAAAGTTAGTAACATGAAATGGTTAAACAAGTATTTGAATGAAGTCCAGTGGTTAATTGTAAACATACACACATAGTCTGTCACACTTTTAGTAATTCCACCCTCATGTGCCGTCATAAGATTTTGCAAAATCAATGATTTATCTAAATTTATGCATGATATGAACATTAATTTTGTTGGAGTCTTTTCTGATAGTTATTGTAGAAATCTTGTTAAACATAGAATATTTCAAATGTGTAAGTTATATATGAATGATATGTTTCAAAATATTGCATCCAAGGGCAATAACTCTGTTTTCTTTGGTCTATTATGCGATAGATATCCTTTATTTTTCACAGATATTTTGCATATTTTTGTAAAGAAACAGTTTCATGAAATTGTTATGAATACTATCATATCATTATGATGATTGTTAGTGAAATTTTTATGATGTTGTTTAAGGAAAATTGCCATTTTCTGACATTGATATAAGATTCTGTTTATGTACGTCTCGCATCTTAAAGAGTGTGATTACTTATATATTTCATTTGATAATTTACTAGTTTTAACTCTAATAAATGGAAATTATTACACTTTCTATACTTTTCTCAGATAATAATGTGAGTATGGAGGTAACCTTAACCACAGAAACATACACAATTATATGTAACAATGAAACACATTAATTTAGTAATTATTGATAATTCACTTACACTAGTTACATACAAATTTATTTTTATTGCACTTTTGTACTGAAATATATGGACACCACAAAAGGTAAGGACTATCCCATCACTTTGTGTAATTAACAACAGGTAATTTTCCACATACACAATATTGTAATAAATATTCTCTTTTGATTTCTTCTTGTCATCATTTGCAGGGACAAGCTGTAATTATCCCAGCTTACGAGGAGGAAAATCCTCCCAAGGAAGAGGACCTGAAGGGGTGCAATGAGGGGGCCCCCATTAAGTACCTGGTATCTGCCCCTACCATGAGGGTACCCCAGAGTGTGGAAAACACTGTCAATGCTTACCTGGCATTCAGGGCTGTCGTATTAGCAGGTAAATATACTCTGAGATAATTGGAGAATTTATGCATAGTCATTCAATCTATACTTACACGTATAAAGATGAGAAGGAATTATCGATGAGATATTGATGATACAATTACTGTACAGCGAGCCTGATACATGTTCCACAAAACAATAGATGTAAAAATTTTAGAGTAAAACAAGAGAAAGGTATATATTGTTTGGTTGTTAAAATGATTTTATTTAATGTTCAACAGTAGGTATCATTTTATTATAAGTTTATATGTGTCCTAATATTTAACTGACTTTTGTATGAAATACCAGTACAGAAACACAATGCCAGAAACCCTGACAGCCAGATACGCAGTGTGCTATGTCCAGGCCTGGGAACTGCTGTTGGAATGATGGATTTCAAGCAATGTGCTCAACAGGTTTGTGTTTGATGATATAAGGGGGTGTAGTGGTATGAGAGAGGAAATGTGATGGTACTGACCCAGATTTGAACCTGGGCCCCTTGTAACCTAGAACATGATCCATCTGACAAAACAGGAGATAAACTGGTCTGGTGCCACAGAGAAAATATTCTTATTTTGAAGGGATGGGGGCTGTACCCATTAAACTTAGCTAGTGTTTAGTAAAATAATTCATTACTAGATCTTTTATTTAGAGATGTATGTATATCTCCTTTACAGATGTGTTTGGCATATGAGACTCATGAATTAAAACTACCAGAACACCGATTTAGGGTCTGTCCAGATAATTTGTGGATCATGGAAGCAGATCAAGAAAAAATGATAAAGGTAAAAGTTCATATTGAATTACATGCTAACTTGAATGCATTGTATCACTCAGGTATGATTGTCAGGTGCAATCGATGTCACCTGAGAAAATGAAGGCCTTAGGCAATCAAGAGTACCTGTGAAACGGTTCACCAAGTTTCCACAAATTGATATTACGTTTACTCGAAAAAAAAGTTACGATTCCGCAAATTTTTTTTTACTATTCCACAAAAAATATGGCATTATGATTCCTCAAACATCTTACCTGGATTACAGGTAAATACAAAGCATTCTTACCTGGATTACATGTAGAAACATAGCAGTTCTATGGCATATCTATTTTAAAATTCTGACAATACAAACACACAGCACTGCATAAAATACTTGCATTCGTTCTTAATTCTAAGCAGTAGCACTACGATGTTCTTAACTGTATATGTATACATTTGATGCCAGAACATATTGCATGTCTGTTCGGGGACCACATTTGTACCCGACAGTCCTTAAAAAATCAATTCGGGTAAACCTCGTGTTTCATATATTTTTCATATATTCTGTACACAAAAAGTCAAGTGACTTAGTTTTTCTTTGTTCGTGAAAACAAATATATTTGGGTATGGGGAATAGAATTGAGAATTGAAATGGGTATGAGAAGACTGTCCCATTTGTGGTGCACTTTTCCCCAATATCTGGAGTTGTTCCCCAAAATTGTGGAAAACTTGTTTTAGGTTCTGAAGACACACAAGATCTTATAATCACATAGTTGAACTTATCACCACAGGTAAATTGCGGAAACGTAATGGTGGGGTACGATAATAGCTGTATATTTCATTTGCGGAAATGTAACAACATTTTTTGCGGAGAAGTAAAAAAAACATTTTTCAAAATTTGCGGAAAAGTAACACGCCCCTGTGAAAATGAATGCCTTAGACGATCAAGATTCAGTGAAAATGAATGCCTTAGAAAATCAAAATCCATTGAAAATGAATGCCTTAGAAAATCAGGATCACCTATGCTAATGAATGCCTAATAGAAAATCAAGATCTCCTGTGAAAATGAATGCCTTAGACAATCAAGATCCAGTGAAAATAAATGCCTTAGAAAATCAAGATCCCCTGTGATAATGAATTCCTTAGACAATCAAGATCTCCTGTGAAAATGAATGCCTTAGAAAATAAAGATCGCCTGTGAAATGAGACAATGAAGATGAAAATGAATGCCTTAAATGATCAAAATCTCTTGACTGAATGAATGTTGTAGACAATCATGATCACCCAAGAGAGAATGTTATAGACAAAATCACTCAAGACAGAATGTTGTAGACAAAATCACTCAAGACCGAGTGTTGTAGACAATCAAAATCACCCAAGAGAGACTGTTGTAGACAATCAAGGTCACCCAAGTGAGACTGTTGTAGACAATCAGAGAGAATGTTGTAGACAATCAGAGAGAGTGTTGTAGACAATCAAGGTCACCCAAGAGAGACTGTTGTAGACAATCAGAGAGAATGTTGTAGACAATCAGAGAGAATGTTGTAGACAATCAGAGAATGTTGTAGACAATCAGAGAGAATGTTGTAGACAATCAAAATCACCCAAGACAGAATGTTGTAAACAATCAAGGTCACCCAAAACAGAATGTTGTAAACAATCAAGGTCACCCAAGAGAGACTGTTGTAGACAATCAGAGAGACTGTTGTAGACAATCAGAGAGAATGTTGTAGACAATCAGAGAGAATGTTGTAGACAATCAGAGAGAATGTTGTAGACAATCAGAGAGACTGTTGTAGACAATCAGAGGACTGTTGTAGACAATCAGAGAGACTGTTGTAGACAATCAGAGAGACTGTTGTAGACAATCAGAGAGAATGTTGTAGACAATCAGAGAGAATGTTGTAGACAATCAGAGAGACTGTTGTAGACAATCAGAGAGAATGTTGTAGACAATCAGAGAGACTGTTGTAGACAATCAGAGAGACTGTTGTAGACAATCAGAGAGAATGTTGTAGACAATCAGAGAAGAGAATGTTGTAGACAATCAGAGAGACTGTTGTAGACAATCAAGATTAACTGAGAAATGTGAAGACAAGATCCCCTCAGAATGTAAATATTAAGTGCTATCAAAGTTATAAGAAAGAGAGAGAGAGATAATGTTAGTTGTAATCTGTGCACTAAACAATAACTATTTATGGAGAGTGGGGTTCTGAAGCAATCAAGATTCTACTTCAAGTCAGGTTGATGATTGACTGGAATTCTATTTCAACAGGGAGCAGATATTGATGATGGTGCAACACTTTTTGATTGAGCTAAGAAACATCAGAAGTGGAGTTGGCAGACTATCACCACATTCCAGTTCTCTCCGGGTTAACAGACGGTGAACATCGAATGTTTCAGTTACACTGTGATCTAGAGTTTGATGTTCTAGTTCATAACATGAGGAAACACTTAAATTGTTATCAGTGTCCATATATTTGTACATTTATAATTTAGATTGCAAAGCAATAACATTCTTTTCTATTCATCATTACATTTTTTTTTTCACCTCATTACTGAAACTCTGTTTATATAAGGACTATTGTGTATTTTGATTTTTTTAGTAGTACATGTAAATGCAATCATTTATTGTCATGGACCAATTTCAGAAAGGTTCTTATTAATGAGAAAAGAGAGGTCAGTATGTTTACCTAACTCTCAAATTTTGACAGGAGAAAATGTTATTAAAATTGTGCAATACATTTTTCTACGAAATAAACATAATGTGTTTGTGAAACTCAATGCCCACAAGCATGACCACATTCAGTTATAGCAAATTTGACCTTCACCTTGATGAATTAGTTTGATCATTACAAAGCTGCACACCATTGTCCTTTGTCCTTGACCTTTTAGTTTTACCTTGTACAGTGTAAAAGTTAACATTGTAGACAGACAGAGAGACAAAGAGGAAACCAAAAGCAATAAATTGAGGGCAAGGAAATTACTACTTTCTCTGAATTCAATATACTTGATTTCCATACCAAATGACTACTTTGTCTGTACAAACGATTGCAATCCTCAAAGATCCACAGGGTTTTCTCTGGTTGTGTCAACTTTGTTAAAAAAAAATGAGGAGGAACAAACAAGCGTGTCTAAATTTGTGTCATTTACTTTGTTCCTAATTGTGCACCATAACCTGTATACAAAAGTAACTATATATAGGCAAGGTCACTATGTTTAAAAATGTTCTATAGTGGTGGACCAGCTCAACATGAACCATTGAGAAGGTGTGTCCTTCATACAGTGAGCACTGAGTTTATGTCTGTGTGGTCATATAAAGTGACCTGTGCAGTCTTATAACAGCTCTTATGTGTGGTGGTACCCTTCTAGGTGTTGGTGTTGGTGTTGGTTCTTTCTGTGTGAAAAAATGTGTGGAATGATGGTGTGATTTTTGGAATACACTGTAGTTTACTCAGTGTAGGTTTCGTGTAAATATGCACAACATTCATTTCATTAATTCAATATTATTGTAGTACATGTATATAGGATTTCAAAGGAGAAAGTTTTGAGCTGGACCTGGAATCGAACCTGTGACCCCTGCATTACTAGTCAGGTGCTCTAACCACTGAGATACCCAAGCCCATATCCACGGTCCATATTGCCCTAACTACTACATGATTATAGAATTGAAGCTTATTTGCATATGTAAAAATCCTGGCTATAACCCGACCATGAACAACTATTATAGTCATCTCAGCAAGATTCGTCGAGGTTGGATATTTGTACTGACGTCTCTTCAAAAGAAGCATCAATCCAAATATCTAGCCTCGACGAATCTCACTGAGATTGCTATTATAGGTGACCTTTGATGTGTTTTCACTGAGGTGACCTGCATAATCCTTGTACTAGTTATGTCTCCCTGTATTAAGCACACCTGTATTACTAGGGATATCGTACCTGATTGAGGCATTATGAGAAATCTGTAATATGTATTACATCTACGAAATCCCAAGTGGTGCCATCAACAGCCTGTGTAACAACACTGATAACAAGCGAATGGATCCTCATCATACAAGCATGTGAACATCCTATTACAAGTCCAATAAAAATTGTTCGTTCTACCTATAGGCTCTGTAAAATAAGAATGTCCTCACTTGAAAATTGTGGGAGGAGTTCGACAGACATATTATGTGCTCCGAACCCTTCATATAATAATAATTTTGAATTAAAGGGGAGCTCTAGAAGTTGGAATGGTTCTAAATTGCTACATGATCTAGTCCAAGAGTGACCCACAAAGAAGCTACATAGCAAGTTTCAGCTTGATATGTGACGGAGAAATGAAAAGAAAAAAAGAAAAACCCCAAAACGGACGGACATACAAGTATCGCTGTACCATGATATGTCCCGTCTACAGGAGGAATAACAAAGAGACCCTTTTACTACTATTCTGAATGCCTTAAGATACCTAGCTTTGACTTAAGTCAACTAGCTCAGCCCTACGTCACTTAAATCACACCCAAGTTACCCAGTTGTGACTTGAGTGACAGAGCTCTCTCTCGATCGAGTTCTGTAAGCTCAGAAATAAACCACAAAGGTCTCCCCTGGGGCATGTAGATCTCACCAAAATTTCCCATCTCATACTTAAGTCACATAGCTTACAACAAATTCATATAGCTTTTATCTTAATCACAACTGTCACCGGAGTCATCAAGGTTTTACATATAGTTCCCATCTGAGTCTTTTAGGTTTCACCACAGTAATAGTACACTACACAGGGAAATATTCGCTCCGTTTTATTTTCGCCCTCATCGGTGGGCAAAATTAAAACTGGGCAAAACTGCTTTCTCTTATCTCTCTTTCAACAGACTTGTGACTAGGCGAGTTTAGATTGTGGCGAAATTGTCTGCACTTGTAGAATGGTGAAAATAACGCTGTATTCCTTTATTTTGCCTCATTCATTTAGTTTTCATGTAACATACCACTCGCTTTCTCTAGAATCTCCTAGCTTTTATGTGAGTTACCTAACTTGCACCCTCAAGTCTAAATGTATAATAAACAATTTCAATATTACATACCCTTGTCAAACATTGAAGAGGGATGTTTTTTAATCTGCTTTTTAGTTCAGAGTTACAGTAAAACATGGATAGAGCAGACATGCTTAGAATGAATTCACGCTTACACTGAGGTGATTTTCATTCCCTGTAGATTTAAAACAATGTAATCGTGTTGGATATAACTAATTAGGTTTATAACAAATCTAAATTGTCTATCCCCAGCATTTCGCTATCCGCGCGTTTTACTGTACGGGGGATTACCGTCTACCAGTGTTATCATATCCAGTGTAAATATTCAGGGGAAATCTCCAGGTACATAACTTTATGGTTGTACATCAAGTTTCCTTTATGGTTTTACATCAATGTGTATTTATCTCTGTGAAACTCAAACAAGAGGCCCATGCACCACATTGCTCACCTGAGTCACCTTGGCCCATATTTAAAGATTGTCCCTATATGTTCGCATGTAAAAAAAAAATTGATCTCCACCCTACCCCTGGGGCCATGATTTTAACAAACTTGAATATACACATGTCAGGCAGGAAGCTTTCATGTAAATTTGTACTTTCCTGGCCCAATGGTTCTTGAAAAGAAGTTTTTCGCTATATATTTGGATGTAAAATTTTGATCCCCTATTGTCGCCCCATCCTACACCCAGGGGTCATGATTTTAACAAACTTGATTCTGCATTATGTCGGAAACCTTTCATGTAAATTTGTACTTTATCTCGGTGAAACTCAAAAAAGAATCCCAACATTCATAAACATTTCCCATGATTAAAAGTGTGAAATTTTAAATGAAATCACTGCAGCCAATTAAGATCACATATCATAGGGCTTACATATGATATATTCTGTTGTACAAAATTTCAAACACAAGATGTTTATCAAATTTGCATTCATTTTAATAAAAAAAAGTCTATCAATTACCATATTCATACATCTGTGATAAAAACAAAAATCTAAAAGCATTTAACAGTCAACTTACAACTACACAGACTCATATTGCACAATTGATAAAAATCGAACAGTTAGCACAATTTAACTATTTACACTAGTAAACATAAATAACATATATAATGTCATCTTTAACAGAGAAATAAAATATCACAGAAATCTTCAAAATTAAAGTATTATGCACAGTTAAACATCCAAGGCATAGTCATGTGAAAAAAGAAGGATCCAACGACAGACCTCCAAAATGCTGCAGACTGGGGTAGGGGTCATTTCCTGAACAGATTTTATCAACAGTATTTCTGTTGTTGAGGTATTTAGCAATAACTCTGGAGAACTGACTCTCTTGATTATCATTTTAATGAATTTGCATATAGACATAATATTTTAGCAATTTTTCTACTATTGTCGTATCTTAATTTACATTTAAATAATGAATTAGTTCATAATTGCACAAAAGAATAAATTCTATTATCCTGCAATATATTTTGCTATCAACTGATTTCAATATGTATTTGTGATTCATTGTTCTAAATCTACAGATTCATTTGAAAGATTCGTTAAGTACAATGTATAAGTCCATTAGTCAGGACCTTAAATAATTAATCAAAATAAATATGGTGTCCGTAATCAGGGTCTAAAAAGTAGTATCTAGGGGACGTTGTATACATCTATAATTCAAGTTAACATGAAAGGCCCTGAGAAACAGAAGGTAAACATACTGATCTTTGACAATCTTAACAATTTAGATTAATGCACAGTACAAACACATGCCACTGATCATTATTGTGTGTCATAAATCCTGCCAATCGGAGTCATCCAAGGACTGGATTCTCTAAGAAATGGAATTTTTTGATTTTGGTCTTGATGAGAACCCGGGATTTTATCGACTTCCACAGGAGAAATGTTTAGGATGCTTGATTCAGGGAACTTCCCGGCTGATCCGGGAGATATCTCATGTATACTAATGTAAAAACCTCACCCCAATCATAACACAACAGTTAAACATATCACAGAAACCACATTTACAGTTATTGCACTTGAGTGAGACAGTCCATTTAGCCTTGGTTGACCTTCAGCTCTTTGAACACCTTGCTCACGCCCTCTGTCTTAACCGCCTCCTCTGTTGTCTTAATCTGATCCTCAAATGACTGTGTCTCTGCTGACAGCAAACCAAACAGCTTGTCCAGTTTTGTCAGATCTGGTTGGGATCGATGGAACACAAACTGCATGACATCAATTCCATCCTCTTGAAACTCTGAGACCATCTGACCTTTAGAATGCTGGTTGTACAAAAACGACACAAACACCAGTTTAGCTGGGTACACCTCCTCACAGTACTTCTTGTACAACTCCTTGAATCTGATAATACAATATTGAGGAACATGAAAGTATGGTCATCTATTGAAGCTGTGTACCTGATCCGGGGGGGGGGGGGGGGGGGGGGGGGGGGTGACCAAGGTAATATAAGTATTACTGTCTATATACGGTAATACATGTAAATATCATCACTTACAATACATGGTTACTTTGACCCACATTTTGCCAGTAGCTATTAAATTTTTCATAGATATTTTTCTTTGGAACAGACTTTATGTATTTTCAAAAATGAAATTCATTTCTTATAGACATGTATTTACATTCTACTTTCATTTCTGTCAGAATTCAAGTCATTAAAATAGACATACATGTACTACAATGTATATATTTATCAAGATTCATACATACATTGTTAACAACTGCAGCACATTATGAGGAAATGGCTATCATTTTAATTTGTAGAGATATCAAAGATAAAAACATAGGAAATGTAAAAATCATAGAACGTATTTCCTAATTCATGTTGTTGATATCAACATATCTATCCATTCATATCACAGTGAGCATACTATCAATTTTTGAAAGTACATCAAGGTATGAACTGCGACACTTCACACCTGCATCCTTCATGAAACACGTTTGTCATGAGAAGGATGTCAATGTGAAGCACTGCAGTTTTGCGTATTTTCAAAACATGAAATTAACATTTTACTTTCATTTCTGTCTGAATTCCAAGCGGTTAAAGTAGACACACTATATTTATCAAGATTTATATGTCAAGTGGAATTGTTCACAACTGCACTGCATTCATGAGGATATGGTTATCATTGCAATTTTAAACATATCAAAGACAAAAATGTAAAAAAAAAAAAAAAAAAAAAAAAAAAAAAAAAAAAAAAAAAAAAAATTTTAATTTAGAAGTTTAAATAAAAATTGAGCTAGATAGGTGGTTTTAATGCCACTTGCTCTGACAGTAATAAATGATTCATTTAATCACCTGAAGTTTTGGAAGTTTGTATTCTCTTCTTCATCAGTGACCATGAAGAGTGTCTTCATGACTTCTTTTCTCTCGTAGTATGGATACAAGCTGGCAGCATTTGCTGTACACCCATTAGCTGGAGTAGTCAAAGCTAGCTCCAGTACCTGTAGTGTAAAATAATGTTAAGAATCTCTTACACATACAATAATGATTATAGAGAATCAATTTTACAAGGCTAACACATCTGACCTGATATTTGAATTAAATTTCTGTATAAAACATTATTATTTCTAGCATTTTATTTTTGCTACTTCATAGTGTTACATGTGTAACAACAGTGTACTATTCTACTAGGACTCATCTTTATCTAATGTAGAAATGAAAATTGGGAATTTGAAATGGAATATGTGATGAAAAAATATTGCTTAAGGTAATTCCATACTCACATTATCATCTAATAAAAATATAGAAAGTGTATTTATTTCCATTTATTAGAGTTTAAACTAATATATTATCAAATAAAATATAGAGGTCATCACACTTTTTAAGATGTGAGACATACCTAAACAGAATCATATATCACCATCAGAAAATGCATTTTCCATTACATTTATATAGCATCATCAAAATTTCATAAAAACTGGTTATAACAATATGATAGTATTCATAACAATTTCATGAAATTATTTCTTTACAAAAATATACAAAATGTCTGTGAAAAATAAAGAAAATCTATTGCATAATGAACTTAATAAAGAAATCAATGAAAACAGAGTTAATGCCCTTGGATTCAATATTTTGAAACACTGATTATTCATAAATTTTAGAAATTCATTTCAAAATTAAGGATTATCTCCCTCTTGCATAGCTCTTATCCTTAGACGAATTTTTTTCCACTTTTTGGCTCTCTGTTTTTCCATAAAATAGCTCTTACAAGTTTATTGTTATTTCGGAATTTCAAAAATTTGGGTTGAGCATCAATGAAGAGACATTATTTGTTGAAATGTGCATCTGGTGCATCAAAATTGGTACCGTATAAGTTTTACATATATAACTTAGACATTTGAAATATTCTATGTTTAACAAGACCTTTTTACAATAACTAACAGAAAAGACTCCAACAAAATTTATGCTCTTGTTAGAAATAACCTGAAGGAAATTCATAGTATCATAAAGCCTATAAGCTTTAGTGTAGTGAGCTACCTTACAACAACTCACCTCTTCTACATTGGTAGGGACTTTTTCTGGCTCCTTGTATGTGTTGTTAAAGAAGGAGAGTTTGGCGGAGGTTATAGCGGTCAGAATTCCCGCGATGATGGTGCTAGTCTTTACCGCCACGGACATGGATGAGGAAGCATCGCCCATCACTAGGACTGGGGACTCCAGAGGAAGTCTGGAAACAAATCGACATAACTCGATCAGATAAAAGGAACTCTAATGTTATTACACATTACATGTAAAGCAAGTTTTTATAACCAATAACAATCAGTTTTATGTAAAGTATACAAAAATGTAAAATGTACATTACTACATTTTCCTTGCTGCAAGAGATTCTACACCCTGTAAAGTTATTGATGGCTTACTTGATCTGTTTCAGACGATCTTCAGCTATCTTCAGAAGGTCACCATAAAACTTGGCCTTTCGTTCTCCGTCAGAACTCTGGTCGAACAGCTGCTTAAAGACTAGCAGCCTCTCCAAGAGTTTCCCGATTGGCAAGGTCACAGGGTCACCGTTCTCCAGCCGCCTTTGTATTACATCATCAACCTCCAAGCATGTCAGTTCCTCATACCACCTGAAGTGCAATGTAATCATATCATTAGGAGTTAAATAAACACTTATGTTGGAAAAATATTTCTAAAATTTAGTATTTTGTGTTGGTTATACAATAATTTGCATGTAGTAATTTAACTACAATTACATACAAATTGCATCTTATTTAGAAAATTTAGAGCAACATTCTGCTAAAACTAGATGCTGCATCTTTGTTGTGATTGCATGACAAATAATGACAAAACACTGTATAATTCTGTTCCCAGGGACTTACCAGAGGATTGTGTCTAGTTTATCTTCCCGCTCTGCAATGAGGCCCTTGGAAGCATTGGTCAGTTTGTCCTTGTGTGCCTTCACAGACAGGTATGGAATGGACAAATCCACCAACATTTCGTTGACATTATCAGCGGTTAATGTCATCATGCGGCCCACGGTGGTGTCAGGAGGCGGGCCTTGTCCATAGCAGTAAGGCAAAAACCACTCCAAGGATGGGAAGTCCTAATGAGAAGAAAACAAAGCAATGAAAAGGTCAGCAGAATTGTTGATACAATTAGTTTTACACTTAACTTTAATTAACAAAACGTGTTACATGGAGATAAAAAAGTTGCCTTGCCTTCTGGGGGTGAAAGTGGCAGATATCTGCTAGTTTCTTCCATGGGTCTTTAGGAAAATGGATGGCATAAAACTCCAGCTCCTTTGCGGTGAAACGTTGCACCCATCTTCGGATGTGCTTGCAAACAGCACCACTAGCAGAGCCATACTGTAAGAGAAGACACATACACATTATACTTACATAATCCAACTTGTATATTTATCTCTAGATAACACCTTTCTTATAGTAGATTAAAATTTGTAGGTTAACCATGATCATCCTTAGTGTGACAATGTTTTGCCAAATTATTAAACTGCTGCCCTGTATTTTACGTTCTAAATCAGGAGGATCGAATTTAACTTTAAATGGATCTAGGAGATTCACATGAATTGGAAGTGTGAATAAAACCTCATCATAATGGTACTTACAGCTGATTTCATCTTGTTCAAGTTATCTATGTCAGACTTGAGTTTCCCTATGGTTTTGGCTTTGACTTTGTTTTTGGACACCTGCAGCATTTTCATCTTCTTTTCCAGCACCCTTGCCTGACGCCCAGCATCTAGAAGCTGTAGTGCTTTCAGAACCTCGTTCAGACCAAAGTTGTCTCGGTTTTCCAGGAAGGATTCTGCCAATTGGAAATCTTTCCTCGCCCAGGCTGCCGCCAGTGCTCGAATGCGAGCATCTGAAAATAAAATTTAATTCTATATTGATTACCTTCTTAAAACCTTTACAAGTAAAGATATTTGGTTTCTCAGATGGGAGATTTTAAAATATTTCTTTTATCGTTGGTTTAATGCAATATTTAGGTCAATCTAACAGTGCTAACAGTGTATAGTGTATAATTGTTTGGGAATTCAACAAATAAATATAAACATTTCGTTTCTTTTTCACCTATGCATATTATACACATATATTAAGATCAATTTATTCGCTATACCATGTAAAAACGTTTATGAATTGATGAACTACAACGTTAAACTTCTGATGACACAGATCTACACTTACTTTGTGCAATTTCCACCCCATTTTCCTGCAACACTGCCATCGTCGCTGCGTATCTCTCTCGATTTTCATTTTGTCCGTTGTGATGCTGCTCAACAGTAACATTCCCCGTGAAATAACCTTGGGGGTTTGTCTCCAAACTCACTTCTACTGGTCCCTCCTTCTCCGTGACGGGTTTCGGGGTCCGATTTCCTCTCCCCTGGGATCGTCCTCCACCCCTGCGATGGCCTCCACGGCCACGACCACGACCACGCCCCCTCCCTCGCGGCATTTTTTCTTCGTTTTTTTTTTTTTTTAAAGTATTAATCTATCTTGGAACACAACGGTGGCCTAGATTACTTCGCTAGGTGTCCTTCGTTCAGCGTCGTGTTTCCTTCTTCATGAGCGTCTAATGTTCGTGCAACTTTTATTTACATAAGTATGTCACAACATGTTAGCAACATTCGTAAACTTCCGGTGAGGTCGAACAACTGTATCTTTGCGCGATAAAATAATTATGCATGCAAATGATTGATTTATTGTATTGAGGTCGAGTCCAGTTTAAATATCATATTTTCAAATTTAAACAAAATACACTTATTAATTTTAAATACACTAAAACAATCTGAAAACTCTTTTTTATTAAGATTAATAGAGATATCCCTCCGCGATTTTCGTTTCATAGACGTTACATCATGGTGTTGCACCACGATTTCAGCAAGGCATTGATAGAAATATATAGATATTGCGTTTCTACCAAAATAACTCATGAATACAACCCCACCTGATTACACACTCGAGATTCATTAATCGGTGGCTGTTGGGGCTAGGGTGTTTTTTTGGGGAGGGGGGGATATACCGCGGTTTTTTTCTTTTCTTTTTTAACTAGGCTAAACAAAACAAAACGTATATTTGACCTAAATCGCTCACATGATTTTTTCGCCTTGATTTTTCAAATCAAATTTACCAATTATTGATTATTAAAAGGGAGCTGGGAGCTCCGGGGTTTTGGGGCTTTTTGGGTTATCTTCATGGGTTGTTCTAGCTATAGTTGGGTATAATAAGCTATAATGCTTTCCAAATCTTGTTTTCTCTAAAAGACAAAGTCTCATTTGTGTTCAACGCTTTAAGTCATCATTTAAAATACTGATACAATGAAAAATATTTAATAGATCCACCCATGCATTAAAACTTGATCATACCATCAAACCAATAGTTACTTATGGGTCAGAAATATGGGGTTTACTGTCAGCATCAATGCAAGGCAAAGATAATGCCTATATATATGAATTTGCATTTAAAGATTGGGAGATCGAAAATCTTCGTTTGAAATTTTTAAAATTTATCACTGGATCAGGGAAGAAAAGCACAGTGCCAATATGGCAGTTTTGTGAGAGATGGGTATAGACATCCAATATTTTATTATAGCAACTTTTTCTTACTGGCATATACTTGAGACCATGCCTAAGAACTCTGTATTATACAATGCATATATATAAAGATATTTTGATTGATTGTATATTGTTTAACGTCCTTCTCGAGAATATCTCACTCATATGGAGACGTCACCATTACCGGAGTAGGGCTGCAAAATTTAGGCCTATGTCTGGTGCTTACGGCCTTTGAGCAGGGGGGATCTTTATCGTGCCACACCTACTGTGACACGTATGGAGCGCCAAATTAACATAAACTCAAATAATTGAAGATATCTTCAATTATTTGAAGATATCATCAATTCATTTGATGCGCGCAACAATTGAATTAAAGATCTCTTCAAATAATTAATGATATATTCAATTCTGAATTATTGCGCGCATTAATTGAATTGATGAGAGCATTAATTCTTCAGCTGATTTGATGCGCGCTTTAATTGAATTAATGATCTCTTCAAATGAATTAATGATATCAACAATTGAATTGATGCGCGCTACAATTCAATTGAAGAGATCAATAATTGATATAATGCGCGCATTAAATCAATTGACGAGAGCAATAATTGAATTGATGCGCGCATTAATTCATTTGATGAGAGCAATAATTGATTTAATGCACGCATTAATTCAATTATTGCTCTCTTCAATTGAATTAATGATATCTTTAATTCATTTGAAGAGAGCAATAATTCTTTTAGAGAGAGCAACTATATAATTAAAGATATCTTCAATTCAACATATCCACAATTGAATTAATGATATCTTTAATTGAATTGTTGCTCTCTTTAAAAGAATTGATTCCTTATACAAAGGCATTGTAAATGATTTGAAGATATCTTCAATTGAATTAAAGAGGTCATCAAATTATTTATACCGAGCTCTAAATTAATTATTGCGAGCAATATTTCTACTAAATTAATGCTCTCATCAAATGAATTGAAGAGAGCAATAATTGAATTAATGCGCGCATCAAATCTATCATTGCTCTCATTAATTGAATTAATGCGCGCATCAATTGAATTGAAGAGAGCAATAATTGAATTAATGCGCGCATTAAATCAATTATTGCTCTCATTAATTCATTTGATGAGAGCAATAATTGATTTAATGCGCGCATTAATTCAATTAAAGAGAGCAATAATTGAATTGATGATATCTTCAAACAATTGAAGATATCTTCAATTATTTGAGTTTATGTTAATTTGGCGCTCCATAGACACGGGATCTCTGTTTTTGCGGTCTCATCCGAAGGACCGCCCCATTTAGTCCCTCTTACGACAAGCACCTATTCTAAACCGGATCCCCACGGGACTATTTAAAGAAAGCATGATCTTGTACTGTTGTAATATAAATAGTTGGTTTTCGAGAGAGGATTTTCTACAATACTGGTTTATGAAAGGAGAAGAGGATTGTATGTCGGGTAAACTTACAAAATAGTTCTACATAAAAAGCAGTTTTGAAGATCAAAAATATTTATCAGTCTTGAACAAAGAAAAATTATATGTAAATTTAGAATAAGCTAACATAATCGTAGAATTGAAAGTGGCAGATATAAAAAAAATAATACAAACACGAAAGGACAGTAAACACCCCTTGAAAGGAATGAAAGAATTTGTAGAACGTGCGACATGAATTGCGTGAAAGATGAATTTCATTCACTGATTGAATTCCCTTATAGGAATTTTTGAGGATATTACTAAAAATTACAAAAATTTCTATAGTTTAACTTATAAAGAAAAATGTCTATGGATTATGTCTCGTGAGAATAATATGTTGCTTATCAAGCTCTAGGCAAATTTTTAATCAATATTTTTAAAACAAGAAATAGATCCAAACAAATGTAAAAGAGTAATAATGTTAATACTCTTCAAGCTATGTATTTGATGGAATATTTTCATAGAAGTAGCACTTAAACATCGTGCTTTCCTCTGTTTGTTCAGGTGTGCCAAATGTAGTTGTGATATGGCACTGTGTGTGCGTGTGTCTTGTGCTATTTTTCTTCTTTCCTTTTATGTCATGTATTCATATTTAGGTAATAATTTTATCACTAATTAGGTGTCTTATGCTATATTTTTCCCCTTTTCCTTTTATATCGTATTCATGTTTAGATACTAATTTTAGATGTTAATTTTATGTTTGTGTATATGTTTTAATGCAGGACCATAATGGAAAATAGCTATATGCTAATTTGTGTTATCCTGGATAAATAAAGGCTATTATTAAGGTCTTCCGTCTCCTGAGGAAGACCTTACTATTATTGTTCGCGTTCTTCTTCTTCATTATTAAGGTCTTCCGTCTCTAGCTGCAGAACTGTAGCTCTCTGAAAAAATATTTTGACATAACAGAAAGCTACAGAGCCACCCCTTATAAAAACCTTCGATTTACGGCGCACAAAAAGCTGCGCACGGTTGAGGCCTTATATCGTTGTATTCTTGAGTTGCTGTCTCATAAATTTAATATCAAAAAATTCTTAACATATTTCCCTACTATACTTGTGTCTAAACATACCTTCAAATATTCATTAAAGCCCCATACGACCTGAAACAGTCCCAGCTTCAAATGATTTCGTTTGTTGACGTAGCCATGTTAGGTAGCCAGTCAATTCGAATCCTGGTTAATTTCCATACTAGCACAATAAGGTCTAGATGTGAACTAATATCCCCACAAACATTTTAGCTAAATATTTTAAATAATATATCATCCCAGTGCCCTTAAATAATAATTATTCAAATATCTAAACTCACGGCAATGCGGCTTTCATTAGTCTGGTCCGGTCTCCATCCGTGCCACACGAGTGTTAAGGACTTTAGTAGCATTTTCATGAATCAAGAGCTTATTTTACCTTTAGAAAAACTTCATTTTTTTTAATTTCTATAAATTATTCGTATTTATAATAAATGAAGAGTGAATACATAATATATAAAGAATTTTATGAATATATACCAACAACAACAGGGTACGAATTGACCGGCTACCTAACATGGCTACGTCAACAAACGAAATCATTTGAAGCTAGGACTGTTTCAGGTCGTATGGGGCTTTGATGAATATTTGAAGGTATGTTTAGACACAAGTATAGTAGGGAAATGTGTTATGAATTTTTTGATATTATTTATGAGACAGCAACTCAAGAATACAACGATATAAGGCCTCAACCGTGCGCAGCTTTTTGTGCGCCGTAAATCGAAGGTTTTTATAAGGGGTGGCTCTGTAGCTCTCTGTTATGTCAAAATATTTTTTCAGAGAGCTACAGTTCTGCAGCTATTCCGTCTCCTGCGGAAGACCTTACTATTATTGTTCGCGTTCTTCTTCTTCATTATTATTATTATTTTCCTTGGTAGTACACGCGTTTTTCTCAGCCATTTCTCGATCGATTTTCACGAAATTTTCAGGAAGGATGTCTTTTGGTGACGAGACTTTGCTTGCAAAATTTCGTGCTTGACGTCACTTCCGGTCAGGAGTTATCTCTCTTTTAGTGACTTTTTGAAGGGCATTGTTGTCCACACATCTCCTCCGTTAGTTTTGAAGCTAGAGTCTTGAAATTTCTACACAAGATAGAGTAAACATTTTAGAAGATTTGTGGGGGATTCGATTTTACCGGAGGCGATTTGCCTAAAAGCTCGCCTGGACCTGAAAAAATGGATGCCAAAATTTTTCGCCGATTTCGGCGATTTTTGACCTTTGATCTCCAACATCTTTTTTCTTGCAAATATTTTGTTAAGACATGTAGAACAAAAGTTGTGCACATTTACGAGATCTTTTCGAAAATATCAAGATTTAGGGGCTAGACCCTTAAATTAGGGATCTAGAAGGGCTCAAAGTCTAGATCAAATATCTCAAAAATCGTTAATATTTTGGTATAAGTCAAAGAACAAAAAATGTTCATCTCAACAATCCAAATCTATTCATATAAAAATTTAGGTCATATGTTACGTAATAAGGGATTTTAAGGGCCAAAACCATAAAATTTTTACCCCTTGTATCTCGAAAACGACAAATATTTTGAAAAGCAATAAAGAACAAAAGTTGTTCAGAATGATGATCTGAACAATATGCATATTTCGTTTTTACCCTATGTGGCCCCGTTAGGGAGCTACAGTTTGGCCCCTAAAAATTACTTCTAGAAATAACTCGAGAACGGTAAAGAATTTCTAAATACTTGTTGAACAAAAAATGTTTGAAATGTCATGACCTTTCTTACGATATCAAGCAAAAGGGGCTGACCCTTTAAATTAGGGGTCCAGAAGGGTCCAAAGGTTTATGAGAATATCTCAGAAACTATTAATATTTTGTAATAAGTCATTGAAGTGGAAATGTTCATCTAAACGAGCTTGTTCTCATCAAATCAAAAAGTAGGTCATATGTTACGTAATAAGGGATTTTAAGGGCCAAAATCATAAATAATTGACGCCTCATATCTTGAAAACGACAAATATTTTGAAAAGCATTATTGAACAAAAGTTGTTCAGAATGATAATCTAAACAATATGTACATTTCGTTTTTTCCCTATGTGGCCCCGTTAGGGAGCTACAGTTTGGCCCCTAAATATTTCTTGTTGAGATAACTCGAGAACGGTAAAGAATTTCTAAATACTTGTTGAGCAAAAAATGTTTAAAATGACAAGGCCTTTCTTACGATATCAAGCAAAACGGGCTGGCCCTTTAAATTAGGGGTTCAGAAGGGTCCAAATGTTTTTGAGAATATCTCAGAAACTATTAATATTTTATAATAAGTTGTAGAAGCGGAAATGTTCATCTCAACGAGCTTGATCTTATCAAATCAAAAAGTAGGTCATATGTTACGTAATTAGAGATTTGAAGGGCCAAAATCGTAAATATTTGACGCCTCATATCTTTAAAACGACATATTTTTTGAAAAGCATTATTGAACAAAAGTTGTTCAATGTGTCATAACCTATCGATCAATATCAAAAAATGGGTCTGTGGGCCTCATGGCTCGCCTGTAGAGTCGATTTTTGTCGATATCAGTCGATTTCAAAAACTTGTAACTGGTAAATATTTTGTAAGGACATATTGAACAAAAGTTGTTCAGTTTATCGAGATCTATCGATTGATATCAAGAAATAGGCCTATGGTCCTAATGGCTCGCCTGTAGAGTCGATTTTTTCTCGATATCGGTCGATCTCAATAACTTTTTACAGGTAAATATTTTGTAAAGACATATAGAACTAAAGTTGTTGAGTCTATAGAGGGCTAACAAATGACATCAAGAAATAGGCCCGCGGGCCTTATGGCTCGCCTGGAGAGTCGAATTTCAAACGAATTTCACCGCAACTTTGCTTCAGAAGCTTATGATATGAAAAATTGATTATATCTAAAGTGTCGGAAACTAAATTGGGACTCATTTGTCTTTTTTTTTTTTTTTTAACTCCGAGTGCATCAACAAATCGGACGGAAGACCTACTCGTTGCTCGCAACGAGATCGTGTCTAGTTATCATTATTATTATTATTAATACTCAAGTACTTGTAAGTGTAAATGTTACAGGTTCTTTTTATTTATTTTTGTACGTTTATCAACTGCATGTCACATAAGCATTTATTGTATAACAGATAATCCCCGACTACTATAATCACAGGGTTTTGACACAATCTAAGCAAACTGATATATATATATATATATATATATATATATATATATATATATATATATAAGCAGGAAAATATACAGTTCCAAAATATATAATAATTATTAATTTGTATTCACCTGAGGATGGATGTTAAAATCCAGAAAGCGGTAGTGATTTAAATATATTTTGGAACTGTATATTTTCCTGCTTTTTTATTGAATTATTTTGACTGTGTGATATCAACTCTTTCTATTTGGATTATATATATATATATATATATATATATATATATATATATATATATATATATAAAGATATATATATATATATATATATATATATATATATATATATATATATATATAGTATATACATGTATACCAGTTTACTTAGATTGTGTCAAAACCCTGTGGCTACAATCTTCTGTAGTCAATAGTTTCTTTTTTCTTTCCTTTATTTATGTCCACATATTACTGAGCACTATCAACTTTGACTCTTTTCTTTTTTATGTTGCTGTTTACTTGTATGCCCTCAAGGACCCTAAATTGGTTTCAATAAATCTAATCTATTCTATACTTTATACGTCATAAAATAATTAAATAACAACAAATAATTGAGTTGTTTATCTTTTTGAAATGCACATGTATGTATTACTTTTGCAGAACAATTCTACCCTTTGGGGGTGGTGAACAAGGGCCATGGCTCTAAGATCGCCAATGGGTTAGGTGGGAGAAATATGAAACGTACCAGAATGGGATTCGAACGCGGACCCCATAAATCTCTAGAGAGCTAGGTGCTGAGATATCTGGTACCCGAGATCGCGTCTGACAGCCACATTCTCCCTTCCTTAAATGTTTGCACCGTGAAGACATCAACCCGGCCATGGGGGATATTTTTTCACTGACAGGTATTTTTCTTCGGCATCAAATATAACAGGGATAAAATGTAGGGTACCTGTAAAATGTAAAACGAAATCGAAACGAGATCTAACGAAACGACACGAAACTTACCGAAATGAAACGAAACAGATCGTATAACCGAACACTTATAATTATAGTAATTAAAATTGGTAATCTCAGACCTATGTGAAAGTTACCACATCTAAATGAAATTCGTCTCCCCTTTGATGTAGGCTTTCGGGTCGACTGATACAAAATTTTAAACGTCCGAACGGGGGAGGGGGGGGGGGGTAAGCACAGGGTACATATCCAAAGTTAATGAAATTATACCATGTGTTATTAGTTTCGGATTCAGAAATTTCAGAACGGAGGGTTACAGTCTCACAGGTCGGAGGTCTGGGGACACACTAAATGAGATGGGGGGGGGGGGGGGGGGGGAGTCGGCGTTGGATCCGCATATGGGCAAAAGCACATTGATGAAGGTGAGAAACCAACATTATCATATTTTACAGGTACTTATAAAATGTAACGGACCACTCGAAACCGAGCCTACCATATTGAGCATAATCGATCTATCAAAATTTAAAGCAACCCTTAAACTAGTTCCTACAAAGCTAAATACCACTTAAAATGAAGGTATTCATTTGTACACATAACGTATTATACTGCAAAATTATAGTCAAAGGAAAATTAAATTTTGGACGCAAATATTTTTTTTTTTTATTGAAAAATCGCAGAAAACTGGGGGAGGGGGAGAGTGACAATTATATCAAATCAATAAGTATCAAATTATTTAAAAATCAATAAGTATCAAATTATTTAAAAATCAATAAGTATCAAATTATTTAAGACTCGAATTACCGCTAGAATGGATATGAAATCTTTACAACAAATATATGTAGGAAAATGGAATTTCAGGTATTTCATGTACATGTAACGTATTAAAACTGCACATTTAATTAAGGAAGTAAGCTAATTTTGACCTATGTTATATGATACAATGTAACTTGGTGCAGTTTACGCTTTATAACCCCCGTCCATTGTAGACCTGAGCTATTTACTCGGATCATTAAATCTAGAAAATAATATATTAGAATTCAAACTAATCATCGGACGTGATATCGGGCTCCAGGTGTTCTCCCTCTGTACACGATAATCGCTTACACCAAATCACCAACGAAATTTCAACAAATGTCCAGGAAAAACAAAAATTACCTACCATGGTCGCTATCGCGACGATGGATTTATTATTTTTCATGGAAATGAGAATGAGATCCATGATCTTTTTTCTAAAGCCAATGCTCACCATCCATTACTAAAATCCATATGCATATAGACGTATACGTAATTTCCAAGCAAAGTGTTCATTTGTGGATACGGCAATGTATAAAGGAAAAAGATTCGACATAAATGATCAAATCCTGGATTTTAAAACATACCTTAAACCCATAGGGGCTAAGCCCCTTTTGGGTCCAAACTCTGTGATACCATACATATAGCAGAGTTGGTGTCCAAAACGGGCTTAGCCCCTGTGCTTAAACCACCAATACGTCCTCATATTTGGATTGCAGGAAGGCGAAACAATTCCTCATTTAAGAAACACAAGTGGTACTACTGCACTTAACAAAATTTAGTTTGAATTTAAATTGAATCTCTAAAAGATAGGTTATACAGTGGTGTAGCTACACTGTAGCACTGTATGCACGTTCTTACAAATATTTTCGTTAAATTTTTATTACATATTACGAAAAATGTCCTCAGCGTCTGGGGGGGGGGGGGGGGCATAGAGCCTTAATTATCTAATCAACTCAATTACGCTATTTAAAGCGCGATAGAACAAACATGCCTATAATGAATTCACGCTTATGTACAGCGAGGTGATTTTCACTCCCTATAGTCTTAAAACATTGTAATCGTGTTGGATATAACTAATTAGTATGGCAAGCCCTTTTACTATTTATTCGTAAAATAAGATATCTCTTTAAATAAGAGAGATATCTTTATTGGTTAAAGAGATATCTCTGTAAGTTAGAGATATATCTTTTTAAGCTAGGGAGATATCTCTTTAACCAAAAGAGCTATCTCTTTTGTTTAAAGAGATATCTCTTTACACAAATGAGATATCTCTTTACGCTTGGGAGATATCTCTTTCTCTCTGAGAGATATCTCTCAAAGCTAGAGAGATATCTCTCAGAGAGAAAGAGATATCTCTCTAGCGTAAAGAGATATCCCTCTATCGATGTAAAAAGAGATATTTCTTTAAGTTAGAGAGATATCTCTTTAAATTTTCAGAGATATCTCTTTAATCTAAAGAGATATCTCTTTAGAGTTTCCCCCCGGTGATCATAATGACTTCTCCCTGTTGCATTGTCAGTGAAATGATGTAACCCTATTTTTTAACCAAGCAAAATACTTCTAGTGTACAAATGGCGGGAAAGGTTGAAGAGGTGGTTGGGGTAACATTGTCAAGTTGCTGAGAGGCGAAATCTAGTCTAGCTCGCATATTTCATCAATTTATTGTCTTTGTTTTTTGTTACCTGTACATGTATACATTTCACATGCGGTAAAAGGCAAAATCTTCCCACGGGATTCCAGCCATCAGGGTGTTGCTAAAAACGAAACAGAACGGAATTTAAGAATTAGAATGATTAATGTAGATAAGATAACGGTAAAAATCGAGGGGGGGGGGTGGTTTGATTCATTTTGATTAAAATCAACAATTTGGGAATTGTTTACAAGCGATAAAACAACTTTATCTTCAAATTTTGCATCATAAATTGATTAATCGAATTTAATTAAACGTTAGTATAAGAATTTACAAGGCATTTTACAAGAATTTCGAAATTTCGGCAATGACAGATGTGTTAGCGAGCAGTGACACCTATGGGTAGAGAATGAAAAGAACACACGTGCTTTATACCCCCCCCCCCCCCCCCGGTAGCAAAACGTCATTAACGCACATGTACACGTATTTACACATAATACCGTGTATGTGTGTACTTACAACAAGGAGTGTGATATGTATAAAACAATAATAATTCATGATCTTATTTAGTCAACAAGTTAAACATCTTTTGTTTGATTTATCATTTTTTAACTAACAGGAGACTTAGTAACCGTAGCACTCCAATCCTAAATAGGGAGGACTTCTGGCAGTTAAGTTTTAAACTAAATACTTGTATAGCTTAACATTTGGATTAATAATGAGATGACTTTTAATTCTATTCAAGCATAAATTTTGTGTTAGCTTTTTAGTTATTTCATATATTATGAAATAAATCTGTTAACCCCTCTTACTATTGGTCGTAAACTTCACCCTAGTTAACATTGGTTTCGTTTCAATCTTTCTTTCCTGCTGTATCTCTTCAGTTTCAACACTAATCCGCAGGATATCAGTAAATGTACGAACTTTCACATAGATTCATCCCAAATGAGGCAAAACGTTTTTCTTCACCGGACTCGTTCGCTTTAAAATTTGATGTGATACATAAATATATATTGTACCAGGTGTAGAACTAAATTCAAATTCAAATTCAGTTATCTTAAACATATGTAGTTCGATTAAAAGCACGTTCGATTTAAAAAGGCTATGTTTGGGGGAAATTGTTCAAAAAAATATTTTATCTTTTACAATGTTGTTTTCATCAATATGAAATGGTGGATTCTGAGGATGACTTCCTGTTCTCTCTATAATTTCTGCATTCCTTGTTCAAAATAAGCCTTTTGATTTTGTAAAATGTTGACCTCCTCATAACATTATTGCATAATATATTTTCAGTTTTCCGTTCCATTTTCCGTTCCGCGTTTTAGCAACACCCCAGTCATCATGGTAAGATTTGCTTTGGCGGGCTTCCGTTTTAGGGAGAATTACTTAAGTATTCAAACTAATAAAAATATTGGAAAGAGATATCTCTTTTTCAACGATTAAAGAGATATCTCTTATACTTTGAGAGATATATCTCTAGGAATTCTTAGAGAGATATATCTTTAAGTAAAGGAGATATCTCTCAGAGTAAAAGAGATATCTCTCAAGAGTAATAGAGATATCTCTGTAAGTGAAAGAGATATCTCTGTAAGTGAAAGAGATATATCTTAAAGTGAAAGAGATATCTCTCTAAGTGAAAGAGATATCTCTCTAAGTGAAAGAGATATCTCTTATGTAGAGAGATATCTCTTAAGATTAAGAGATATCTCTCATTTTAAAAAGATATCTCTTTAAAATAAGAGATATCTCTTTAATTTAAAGAGATATATCTTATTTTTCGAATAAACAGTAAAAGAGCTTGCCATAAATAAGGTTTATAACAAATCAAAATCGTCTATCCCCAGCATTTCGCTATCCGCGTGTTTTACTGTACGGGGGATTACCGTCTACCAGTGTTGTCAAATCCAGTGTAAATATTCAGGGGAAATCCCCAGGTACATAACTTTAACTCTCACTTTCCAGTCTCCTAAGTTTCCTTTATAAATTTACACCAATGTGCATTTTTATCAGTGAAACTTAAACCTGAGGCCCATGCACCACATTGCTCACCTGAGTAACCTTGGCCCATATTTAAAGATTTTCCCTATATATTCGCATGTAAAAATTTGATCTCCATTGTGGCCCCATCCTACATTCAGGGGTCATGATTTTAACAAACTTGAATCTGCACTATATCAGGAAGCTTTCATGTAAATTTGTACTTTCCTGACCCAGTGGTTTTTGAAAAGATTTTACCTATATATTTGCATGCAAAATTTGATCCCCGATTGTGGCCCCAACCTACCCCTGGGAGTCATGGTTTTAACAAACTTGATTCTGCACTATGTCAGGAAACTTTCATGTAAATTCCAGCTCTTCTGGCCCAGTGGTTCTTAAGAAAAAGATTATTAAATGACCCCACCCTATTTTTGCGATAATCTCCCTTTTGAATGGGGCATGGCCCTTCAATTGAACAAACTTGAATCCCCTTCATCCAAGAATGCTTTGTGCCAAGTTTAGTTGAAATTGGCCCAGTGGTTCTGCAGAAGAAGATGAAAATATGAAAAGTTTACAACACTGACGCCGGTGACGACAGAAAACAGACAAATTTCAATCAGAAAAGCTCAAGGCTTAGGCGAGTGAAAAAGAACCCCAACATGAAACCCCATGATTCAAAGTGTGAAATTTCAAACGAAAACACTGCAGCCCACAATCATATATCATAGGGCTTACATATACTAGAGATTGTTTTTATGAAAAACAAATGTCTCCCCAAATTGGGGATGCTCCATATGAAACCCCCTCCCCTCAATGTACTGCATGGTATGGAAAAGAAAGCATGAGCAGGAACATAGACATTATGAACTCCCATAAGCCACATGGAAGTGTTCACAAGCTATTTTACATCCTCCACCCCTATAAGATCCACTATAACTTTTAGGAAAATAATTGGATCCTCCTGTCCCACCAATATGCATATCTACAAATGGCAATGAAGCATTGTACAAAGTTTCAAATCTATCAGATAAGCCAAATAGAAGTGTTCACAAGCTATTTTACATCCTCCACCCCTCTTAGATCCACTATAACTTTTAGGAAAATAATTGGATCCTCCTGTCCTGACAATATGCACATCTACAAATGGCAATGAAGCATTGTACAAAGTTTCAAGTCTTATCAGATAAGCCATATAGGAGGAGAAGTGTTCACAAGATTTTGTGACAGACAGACAGACGGATGGACAGAAAGTACAAAAACAATGTCTTACCCTGAAAGAGGGGCGACATAAATATATTCTGTTGTACAAAATTTCAAACACATGATGTTTATCAAATTTGCTTTCATTTTAATCCAGCAAAATATTCCTAATTAAAGTCATATTTTTATATGTGACAAAAATCTAAAAAAAACAAAAACAAACAAAAAACCCATTTAACACAGTCAACTTACAACTACACATATTCATATTGCACAATAGAAAAAACAAGGTGTGTTTGTGAAACACGAATGCCCCCGATAATGGCCAATTCCGAAGATAGCCAAGGTCACAAGGGCAAATATCTTGGTACCAGTAGAAAGATCTTGTCAAAAGAAATGCTCATGTACAATATGAAAACTCTAATATTTACCATTTAGAAGTTATGATCAATGTAAAAAAAAAAAATTAAAAGTAGGCCAAATGTCAAGGTCAAAAGGTTCAATACCAACAGAAAGGTCTTGCAACAAGGAATACTCATGTGAAATATCAAAGCTCTATCTCTTACTGTTCAAAAGTTATTAGCAAGGTTAAAGTTTTCAAAAAGTAGGTCAAACTCCAAGGTCAAGGTCACGGGGTCAAAAATGTTGGTACCCACGAAAAGGTCTTGTCACAAGGAATACTCATGTGAAATATCAAAGCTCTATCATTTATTATTCAAAAGTTATTAGCAAGGTTAAAGTTTCAGACAGAATGACAGACAGGACAAAAACAATATGCCCCCCGATCTTCGATCTCGGGGGCATAAAAATCACACAATTTAACTGATGCAATACAAAAATATCTATAATACAATATACATAAATAACATAATGTCGGATAAAATAAAATATCAAAAAAATAATTCAAATATAAAGTATTATGCACAGTTAAACATGAAAGGCATAGTCATGTGATAAAAAAAAACTACATACAGTGTATCAATAATAATTTTTAATAATATATGTATATATATCTTACCGAATTGCATTCATATAATATGGTATACTATTGAATATTTTTCCATTATTGAAAGCACTCGTACCTCAGCAGTTAGAGATAAAATAAGGGGTTAAGAGTTCTTCCTGCTTTCAACTTTCTCAGACACCAGGTTCTTCAAATAATGTATCTATACCCAAATGCGGATCCAACGCCGGCGACCCCACCCCTCGTTTAGTGTGTTTCCCCATACCTCTGAAATTACAACCCTCCGTTCTGAAATTTATGGATCCGAAACTAATTGCACATGGTATTTAATCAACTTCGGATATGTACTTTGTGCTTACTCACCCCCTTCCAACTTTTAAAACTTTGTATAATTAAAAGAGTTCGGTTATACAATCTGTTTCGTTTCGGTAGGTTTCGTTTCGTTAGATTTCGTTTCGTTTCGGTAGATTTCGTTTCGTTTCGCACCTTACAGGTACCCAGAAATGCAAGCATGTTATAAACTTACATGTATGTTCAAATCAATAATAAATATACAGGTTAATGAAAATTATTACTTCAATGAATTTGTATATACTACAAAATATTTCTACATTTTTTAAATTTATCAAATTTGAGAGTTTTGGGTTTGGGGTTTTAAATAGCAGCTAGCAATTTTTCTACCATTTCAGTTATCTTTACATTTAAATAAATAATGAATTACTTCATAATTGCGCAAAAGAACAAACTCTATTATCCCACAGTATATTTTGCCATCATCTGATTTCAATATATGCATTTGTGATTCATTGCTCTGAATCTACAGATTCATTTGAACGATTCATCATAGCTCTTTGAACACCTTGCCCACGCCCTCTGCCTTAATTGCCTCCTCTGTTGTCTTAATCTGATCCTCAAATGACTGTGTCTCTGCTGACAGCAAACCAAACAGCTTGTCCAGTTTTGTCAGATCTGGTTGGGATCGATGGAACACAAACTGTATGACATCAATTCCATCCTCTTGAAACTTGGTGACCATTTGACCTTTCGAGTGCTGGTTGTACAAAAACGACACAAATACCAGTTTGGCTGGGTACACCTCCTCACAGTACTTCTTATACAACTCCTTGAATCTGAAAATACAATATTGAGGAACATGAAAGTATGGTCATCTATTGAAGCTGTGTACCTATCGGGGGGAGGGGTTGACCAAGGTAATATAAGTATTACTGTCCATATAATACATGTAAATATTATCACTTACAACACATGGTTACTTTGACCCACAATTTGCCAGTAGCTATTAAATTGTTTATAGACATTTTTCTTTGGAACAGACTTTATGTATTTTCAAAAATGAAATTCATTTCTTATATACATGTAATAACATTCTACTTTCATTTCTGTCAGAATTCAAGTCATTAAAATAGACATACTATATATTGATCAAGATTCATACATACACTGTTAACAACTGCAGCACATTATGAGGAAATGGCTATCAATTTTTGAAAGTACATCAAGGTATGAACTGCGACACTTCACACCTGCATCCTTCATGAAACATGTTTGTCATGAGAAGTATGTCAATGTGAAGCACTGCAGTTTTGCGTATTTTCAAAACATGAAATTAACATTTTACTTTAATTTCTGTCTGAATTCCAAGCAGTTAAAGTAGACACACTATATTTATCAAGATTTATATGTGAAATTGTTCACAAATGCATTGCATTCATGAGGAAATGGTTATCATTACAATTTTAAACATCAAAGGCAAAAACTGTATAAAAAAAAAATATATCAACAATTTGGGAATTTAATTTAGAAGTTTAAATAAAAATTAGGCTAGATAGGTGGTTTTAATGCCACTTAATCTGACAGTAATAAATGATTCATTTAATCACCTGAAGTTTTGGAAGTTTGTATTCTCTTCTTCATCAGTGACCATGAAGAGTGTCTTCATGACTTCTTTTCTCTCGTAGTATGGATACAAGCTGGCAGCATTTGCTGTAGACCCGTTAGCTCGAGTAGTCAAAGCTAGCTCCAGTACCTGTAGTGTAAAATGATGTTAAGAATCTCTTACACATATAATAATGATTTCTATTGTTAAATTAATGATTATAGAGAATCAATTTTACAAAGGTTAACATCTATAGTGTAGTCACAGCAGACATATTACATTTGAATCAAATTTCTGTATGCATTATTATTTCTAGCATTTGACCTTTTGTAGAAATAATAATTCATTTAAGAAATGAACAGCATTTTTGAGCTGTTCATGGTCAATATGAACGGATTTGGATTTGAGGCAAATTCTGTGAATGAGAGAGAATTTGCCTCAAATCCAAATCCGTTCATATTGACCATGAACAGCTCAAAAGTGCTGTTCATTTCTTATATTCATATTCATTAACTAAATCACCATTTGTTTACATTGCTTGTAGACTATATTGTTGCATAAAACGAACTCCTAAGATCCACCTATGTCACAGTTATATTGTGACGTACGTCAAAACATAGACATGACGTCACACTTTACCCTGCCTTTTATCAACATTGCACCATGCACTGTATTTTGGAGCTAGGAGACCACAAGATTGGGATGATAATCCACGTAAATTCACAATCTTAATCCAGGGTGTGACTTTGTGAGATCTTTGTAACACATGTTGTATTTTTCCTAATCATTACGCTCTCTCAGTCGCGTGCTTTAAACTAGTTCATAATCCGTCATAGTCAATACGAACGGACTGTGTCGCCAGCTGAAATTGGTTGGTTCATAGAGGAAAATGCGATTTGTAATATAAATATAGTAGTATATGTAGTAACAAATGGTATTACAGAGAAAGTCAAATAATGAAAATTGTGAATTGGAATGGAATAGGTCTATAAGATGAAAAGATATTGCTCAAAAAGTTGAAAATAACATGAAGGAAATTCAAAGCTGTGATATTTGAATTTTAATCTCTAGTGTTAAATTTAAAAATGAAATTTGAAAGCAAATCAAACACAGATAAAAAACCAAAAGAATATGATACCATAAAAAGTGGGTCAGTTTGTAACCTTAAAACAACTCACCTCTTCAACATTTGTAGGGACTTTTTTTGGCTCCTTGTATGTGGTGTTAAAGAAGGAGAGTTTGGCGGAGGTTACAGCGGTCAGAATTCCCGCGATGATGGTACTAGTCTTTACCGCCACGGACATGGATGAGGAAGCATCGCCCATCACTAGGACTGGGGACTCCAAAGGAAGTCTGGAAACAAATCGACATACCTCAATCAGATAAAAGGAACTCTAATGTTATTACACATTACATGTAAAGCAAGTTTTTATAACAAATAACAATCAGTTTTATGTAAAGTATACAAAAATGTAAAATGTACATTACTACATTTTCCTTGCTGCAAGAGATTCTACACACTGTAAAGTTATTGATGGCTTACTTGATCTGTTTCAGACGATCTTCAGCTATCTTCAGAAGGTCACCATAAAACTTGGCCTTTCGTTCTCCGTCAGAACTCCAGTCAAACAGCTGCTTGAAGACTAGCAGCCTCTTCAAGAGCTTCCAGATTGGCAATTCTCCGTCAGAACTCCGGTCAAACAGTTGTTTGAAGACTAGCAGTCTCTCCAAGAGTTTCCCGATTGGCAAGGTCACAGGGTCACCATTCTCCAGCCGCCTTTGTATTACATCATCAACCTCCAAGCATGCCAATTCCTCATACCACCTGAAGTGCAGTGTAATCATATCATTAGAAGTTAAATAAACACTTATGTTGGAAAAATATTTCTAAAATTTGGTATTACGTGTTGGTTATGCAATCACTTGCTTGCATGTGGTAATTTAACTAGTTACAATTACATACAAATTGCATCTTATTTAGAAAATTTGTACGGTAAAGAGATCATACGAGAGCAACATTCTTCTAAAACTAGATGCTACATCTTTGTTGTGATTGCATGACAAATAATGACAAAACACTGTATAATTCTGTTCCCAGGGACTTACCAGAGGATTGTGTCTAGTTTATCCTCCCGCTCTGCAATGAGGCCCTTGGAAGCATTGGTCAGTTTGTCCTTGTGTGCCTTCACAGACAGGTATGGAATGGACAAATCCACCAACATTTCGTTGACATTATCAGCGGTTAATGTCACCATGCGGCCCACGGTGGTGTCAGGAGGCGGGCCTTGTCCATAGCAGTAAGGCAAAAACCACTCCAAGGATGGGAAGTCCTAATGAGAAGCAAACAAAGCAATGAAAAAGTCGGCAGAATTGTTGATACAATTATTTTTACAGTAACTTTAACAAAACCTGTTACGTGTAAGTAAAAAAGTTGCCTTGCCTTCTGTGGGTGAAAGTGGCAGATATCGGCTAGTTTCTTCCATGGGTCTTTAGGAAAATGGATGGCATAAAACTCCAGTTCCTTTGAGGTGAAACGCTGCACCCATCTTCGGATGTGCTTGCAAATAGCACCACTAGCAGAGCCATACTGTAAGAGAAGACACATACACATTATACTTACATAATCCAACTTGTATATTTATCTCTAGATAACACCTTTCTTATGGTAGATTAAAATGTGTATGTTAACCATGATCATCCTTAGTGTGACAATGTGAAATTTATATAGCAATTGAATTAAAATCATCAATTGCCCAAACTGGTGTTCTTTATTTTACGTTCTAAATCAGGAGGATCAAATTTAACTTTAACTGGATCTAGGAGATTCACATGAATTGGAAATGTAAATAAAACCTCATCATAATGGTACTTACAGCTGATTTCATCTTGTTCAAGTTATCTATGTCAGACTTGAGTTTCCCTATGGTTTTGGCTTTGACTTTGTTTTTGGACACCTGCAGCATTTTCATCTTCTTTTCCAGCACCCTGGCCTGACGCCCGGCATCTAGAAGCTGTAGTGCTTTCAGAACCTCATTCAGACCAAAGTTGTCTTGGTTTTCCAGGAAGGATTCTGCCAACTGGAAATCTTTCCTTGCCCAGGCTGCCGCCAGCGCTCGAATGCGAGCATCTGAAAACAAAATTTGAATCTACATTAATTACCTTCGTAAAACTTTTATAAATAGTGTAGTATCTGGGGAGTCTTCCCCAGTACCAGTTGTTTATTCAGAGGAGCGACTTCCGGCAGCACGAGGAGATTTCCCGCAGTTATGGTATATGCCAGATGTTTAGCAGGACCTACCCGAAGCCGAGACCGACAGCAGGCAGACCAATTAAGTCCGTGGGACCCATGTTACTGAATCAATTTAGACATTCCTTGATTGCATTTTTGATACATAGGGGGGGAGGGGGAGTCTTCCCCAGTACGACTTGTTTATTCCCCGAATGCAGTGGAGCGACTTCCAGCAGCACGAGATTTCCCGCGGTTATGGTATATACTTAACGTACAGCAGCATTCTCTTCCACAGAGTCATCGGTCCTTTCTCTCCCTTATATATATATATATATATATAACTCTGTGGAAGAGAATGGTACAGCAGGACCTACCCGACTGAGACTGACAACAGGCAGAGCAGTTAAGTCCGTGGGACCCATGTTATATGTACATACACTGTAATAAATATTATATTTACTTTAATAGCCTAAAAATATTTGGTTTCTCAGATGGCAGATTAATAATTCTCTCTTTTTTTCATTGGTTTGATTAATGCAATGATATATAAGTCAATCTAAGGCCAATTCATCTTAATTAGTAGATTATCATCCAGGGTCACTAAAAGGTATGGGGCGGGTGGGAGGATTTTATTTTTTAATTTTTGTTTTCTGAGAAAAATATTAATGACAAACTTGTTTTGATCTATGCTTATTTCAGACAAATTCCAGGTTAAGCTTTAATTTCGAACACAGAAAGATACCAAACTTCTTCAAGATAAAAAGAACATTAATCCCTCCCTTTCATTTACGCCCGTAAGAACATGAGAAATTAAGAAAACCATATATCCATTTTCTTTACGCGGTTTTAAACGTTGCTATATCGGAAATGTAAACAAGAAGTGTAAATAACGGAGTCGGACATGAAAATTTTCCGGCAATCGCAAGTTTTTTACAAATCCTGGCGAGCTGATTTTTGAGGGGCGGGCGAGGATGATAATCTATCAATTAAGTTGAATTGGCCTAACAGTGTATGATTGTTTGGTGAAATCAACAAATAAATATAAACTGGTATAAACATTTCGTTTCTTTTTTTCTTGTTAAGGAGGTGTGCTACACCAGAGAAATTTGATGTAGATGAAAAGTGGAGGATATGTACAAAAATATTTTGAAGTTGAAAAATTTCAAATTTACTTTATTTTGTCAAAAAATACAGTTTTAGTAGAAGGTAATCTGAAAAAAAATTTAAAACCCCTGCTGGACTCGAACCTGCGACCTACAGGTCAGCAGTCGGTATTCCAACCTACTGAGCTACTCGGCTAGGTATCTAACTGGAAAAGGAAAAGTCAAATATTGCTGATATCGATTTTTTCATCCATGTTTTTAAAGGAAGTCAGCCATTATGACGATGTAGAGTACTACCTTAACTGTAATAGTGTTTATTAATTGATTTAAATTAATAAATCTACACAAATTTGTATATAGATTTCAAATTAAACATTATCTGAATAACCACTACATTGAGATGTGTTTTATGCTCATCCAAATAGAACAGACAGAACCTGTTCTGATTTATTGAATTTTGCCTTAGGTCATTATAATTAAACTTTTGTAAATAGGGTTGAAAGTGTTCGAAGTTCCTATTGGTTTTAGTGTTGTTAGCTGGTGTTTTATTGGTCAGTTCTTTTTCCCTCCAAAAGTTCTTGGTGGTGTTCAGTCATTCTTTGTCTAGTTGGTTTATAGAGAAGTTGGTGAAAATATATGACAGATATTTGACTGTTGACTGTTGACTGATCATTTCTTTAACAAGGTAAGCTTATTTTCTAACTTTAATATTATTTCTAATTTGCAGTAAACTTAATAATTTGGTAGATTTAATTCCATAGCACTTGCACAGTGAGAATGATATTTTGTGAGGCATAAATCAGTTAGCTTGAAATAAGTTAAATTTATGTGTTTCACAGATTTGGTATATTTTTAAATAGGCTACATGCTTGATATTTTTATGATGCAAATTTATTTATGTAAACTTCATAATTTACAGTCAATCTCCATGGACATTTTTGTTAAATGAGGGATTATTGCCACATCACTTATTCCCATAGAATGGTATGATGGTGTTCATGCTATATTCTATGATTATAATGAATAATGTCTGTATAGTCATTATAGAAATATCATAAATATATGGTATCAGTGTTTTTAAGCTTTTATAATATCATGGTAACATATATTTCAAAGAAGTAATTTGTGTAAATAAGTAATACTTTGATGTATATGATTGTAAATATAATTATTTGTTTGATATGTTTCAGAGTGTCATACATACATATATATCTAAAGCTTAGATTCTGGCAATAAAATGGAGGTGATCGACATCTAAGAACCCATACAGGACTTTGTTGTTTAATTCGACAGAAACCCTGTTACATTAACCTATTCATATATATACATATATTAAGATTAATTAATTCGTCATACCATGTAAAAAAAAAACGTTTATGATTTGATGAACTACAACGTTAAACTTCTGATGACACAGATCTACACTTACTTTGTGCAATTTCCACCCCATTTTCCTGCAACACTGCCATCGTTGCTGCGTATCTCTCTCGATTTTCATTTTGTCCGTTGTGATGCTGCTCAACAGTAACACTCCCCGTGAAGTAACCCTGGGGGTTGGTCTCCAAACTCACTTCTACTGGTTCCTCCTTCTCCGTGACGCGTTTCGGGGTCCGATTTCCTCTCCCCCGGGGATGGCCTCCACGACCACGCCCCCTCCCTTGCGGCATTTTTTCTTCGTTTTTTTTTAATCTATCTTGGAACACAACGGTGGCCTAGATTACTTCGCCAGGTGTCCTTCGTTCAGCACCATGTTTCCTTCTTCCTGAGCGTCTAATGTTCGTGCACCTTTTATTTACATAGTATGTCGCAACATGTTAGCAACATTCGTAAACTTCCGGTAAGATCTTTACGGAAGCCGATAGGTGCTAGGGTATAGAATTAAAATTCATTTAACTGGCGACCGCCCCTTGGTTTAAACTATATTTATTAAATGAAGCATTACATGAAACATACAAACAGATGCAAAATTAACAGGATTCGGCCGCCACTTAATTTACACATATCGGCTGCCAATTTCAAAAACAATTTAATCCATATTGCTGAGTGATCATTTTGGAAAGATTTAGAATAGTACGCAAACACGTAGCATCGTGTTTCAAAGTGTAGGGACAGTCGTGGGAAAAAATTGGCAAGCAGAAAAGGAACCTACGATGTCTCTTTTGCCCAAACTTCGTACATCAGTTCATTCATTATTATATTTTTACCATTCGATCATTACCACAACACTTGCTCTTAATTGTAAATCACATATAAATTACTAAGCATTGGAGAGAAAGATTACAGGGATTGCACCCCTTTCATTTTGAGAGAGCGAGAAAGAGAGAGGAGTTTAATAAGTGGCGGACGTCATATAAATTAAATGGCGGCCGTCATATAAATCAAGTGGCGGCCGCCAGTTAAATTAAGTGGCAACCTCCAGTTAGATTAAGTGTCGGCCGCCACTTAATTTAAATGTGAGTAATTTCAAAAAACTTTGACGAACCATTGTTGATATGATTTCTGCTCACCCTGCTGATGTCGTTGTCGTTGTCGAATCAAGCATTGATTTAAACTCTGATTGAAATACTCAAATAGTTTGTGTTAGGCCTATATGTGCTGAATGTAACTGGGTACTTATATAGACATACTGTATATTTGTGACATTGTGACCTTGATTTGTGTGATCAAAATGACCGAAAAAGCAGAAAACAAAAGGAATCTTAGTGACTTATCCAAGTCATTCTCGGATGTCGCGAGAACTCCTAAAAAACAGAGGGACGAGTCTGAGCCTGAATTCCCCAGAATGACTACTTCTACCCCAGTGTCTCAACGTGACCCGTCTGATTTCCCCCCATTACCAACGGTTAACAACCCACAAATCACTCATCAACTCGTCATTGGTGAAGATGATATTGTTAGAATTGCTGCTGCCGTAAAATTATCCATTCAAGATGAGTTATCTGCACTAGTGAAACAAAAAGTGACAAAAGCAGTAGAACCTCTGAATGCCAAAACCAACAAACTGGAATCCATGAACAATGATCTTCATCTTCAACTTGATGAACTTGAACAATATGGTAGAAGACCACTAGTAAGATTCTCTGGGATGCCTGAGACAGCTGGAGAGAATACAACTGATTTGATCTTGGATGTGACCACTAAAGCCGGGATTTCAATCAACCGTGATGATATTGTTAATTCGCATCGGGTAGGGGCACCCACCAACCGCCATAGGACACACACACCTAGACAGATCATCGCAAGGCTACGTTCAGCAGACCTGAAATTTAGATTAGTGAAAAGCCATAAGAGTCTAAAACGAAATCCGGAGACAAAAATTAAAACATGTGTCAATCAATGAAGACCTGACGAAACGTAGAGACAAAATATTATTCCTGTTCCGTCAGCTCTGTCGTGAACAAGTGATTCTGCAGGCGTGGTCTTCCAACGGTAAAATTCGTATTAGAGATCACAGACAGAAAACTCACATCATCAGACAAGAGAGTGACCTATGTCCGTTTGGTCATACCCCGGCGCCAACTGAGAGCTGACTCTGAGTGTACCTATATATGATGTATATATTATGTCCAAGAAGTAAATACGACTACGTACAGTATTTTGAAATGTAATACCAATTATTTAGCTATTTTATGTTTATAATATTACTACACTGATAATATTACTATACCGAAAACAAATACTTTCATACTCACAAGTTTTCCAGTTAAAACTTTACCTTAAAATTCATATGGACTCAAATTTCAATTATTTTGTCCTTTTTTTCCCCTGCAATTCACCCCTCCTATTTTCCTACCCTACATGTTTTGTATGCTTTATTTGCCATTGTTTTGCTGTTATTTGCATGAACTCATTTATTTTGAAATGTCTTGTATTACTACCAAGGTAGTATTGTACTCATGTGAATTGTTGCCTTGTATGTATTTGTGTTTTTTCTCTTTTTTCTTCCATACCATTTTGTTTACTTACAATCAAACCTTATGTGCAGTTTGTCATGCAACCATATTTGTATATTCTAGGTCTTCAGAAATACATGTCCTAATATTTAAACCCTCAACAGGAAACATTTTCTATGATTGCAGCTACATATTTTCAAATTACATATACCACAACTTAGATAATGGGTAACTCCATTGAACAATTCCGAGCTGCAATCGGTCTTTTCTATTTATCAGGTAGAGGTACTTACAAAAGACAACGTTTTATTGTGTTACCGTTTTCATGTTTTATGCATTTCCTCAAACACATTTTAAAACTACTCACTAGTTGTTTGACATTCATTAAGCTTAGATCTGTGTTTATCAATTTTTATCTTCAGTTTTTCATATTTGTTTTGTTAGCTTGCGGCGATATAGAGTTAAACCCGGGTCCTACTGCTGAAAATGTCCTTGACATATTACATCTGAATATCCGAAGTATTAGACACAAACTAGGTCATTTAAATTCTTTTGTTCATGACTTTGATATTTTATGTTTTTCTGAAACCCATCTAGATATTTTACTTCTTAGATAAATTACTTCTTGACGGCTTTAATAAAATAATTCGTAAAGATAGAAATTGTTTTGGAGGCGGTGTTATGATATATTTGTCAAATCAAATACGCGCTACAAGACGCCCAGACTTTGAGCCTGCCGATCTTGAGTGTATATGGATTGAGGTAGATAACAATACCTGTGTTTATCATCTTTGCTGTATTTATAGGCCTCCCCGTTCCGAAAAGAGTTTTTGGTCCAAACTTTCGTGGAGTTTAGACACAGTTAGCGAATATTCTGACAAAATAATCCTAGTAGGCGATTTAAATGTAGATTTTCTTAATGCTCCATTATCACACAATATTCGTGAAATTATTTCAACTCATGGTCTAGTAAATAATATAACTGTCGCTACACGGAACCTGGCACTGCTTGACCCAATATTGACCTCTACAGAGATTCAATCGTGTGAATCGGGTATATTAAAAATCGAACCAACGATCAGTGATCATAGTGCCACATACATCTCCCTCTTTTCGAATATAAAGTACAATCGTGCATTATACACGCGTAAAGTATGCATTAATAAAAATGCTGACTTTATAAAACTCAATTATTTAATTGAAAATTGTAACTTGGCAAATATTATCAACGGAGCAGATACTTTAGATTTGGCAACCAAAAATTTTACATCCGAATTTCTTTCTTGTGTTCATCAATGTATACCTGAACAAATTATAACAGTTCGTCCGCGAGATAAACCATGGTTTGATTCTATGATACGGAAGACAATCAGAATTAGAGATCGACTTCGCAATAAAGCATTAAAATCAAAAAATGACTCCGACTGGTCCGCTTATAGAAAAGTTTGGAATTCGGTTAACAATATGAAAAAACACGCGATAACAAATTATTATGACAATATAGAAACCTACTTAGACGATTCTAGTAAAGACAATAATAAGTTATATTGGAAGCTGATGAAAGACTCGTTTAATATTAAATCATCGAATGAAATACCTCCAATACAAATTAATGATAACAACGGCGATAACAAGTTAGTATATTCTGATTCTGATAAAATAGAAGCATTGAATGCATATTTTTCATCAACTACCAATATTGATGACACCAATGAAACACTACCAAACATGTATAGCTTATGTAATGGTTCCTTAAATAGCATTATTATTGAAGAACAAGAAGTATCGGATATTATTACAATACTCCCAGTTAATAAAGCCGTTGGCCCAGATAGCATTAGCCATAAAATGTTGAAATCAACAAAAACTACCATTATCAAACCACTTACTATGCTATTCAACAGATCATTGTCAGAAAATATTTCCCCATCTTTTTGGAAAATTGCTCACGTCATTCCTCTTTTTAAGAAGGAAGACCCGTCAATAGTATCTAATTATAAACCTGTCTCGCTATTATCATTCGTTAGTAAAATTTTGGAGAGAATTATTTTCAAACATGTATATAATTATTTTCATAGTAATGATCTATTTTATCGATATCAAGCTGGATTTTTACCAGGTCATTCTACAGTTTATCAATTGTTAGAAACTTATCGTAGTATTGTTCAAAGTAGTGATGAAGGGAAATCATGTTGTATGATATTTTGTGACCTATCAAAAGCATTTGATAGAGTATGGCATAATGGTCATATTTTCAAATTACAAACTTATGGTATATCTGGTAGTCTTTTACATTGGTTCAGAAGCTACTTATGTCACAGATCACAAAATGTAATGTATAAGGACCTTTTATCATCACAACTTGATATATTTGCTGGTGTACCCCAAGGTTCTGTTTTAGGACCTTTACTATTTTTGATTTATGTTAATGATGTTGCTGTAAATATGCTATCAATGTGTAGATTATTTGCTGATGACAACTCACTCCAGCAGTCCTCATATAATATGCTAGAAATTGAATACAAGCTTAATTATGATTTACATATACTAGAACAATGGTCAAATAAGTGGCTACTCAAATTCAATCCATCCAAGACTAAAGCTGTTTATTTTTAGAAAAAAGATAACTCTATTTTACCGAATTTTTTTCCCCAAGGTGATAGATTGGAGTGTGTTCCAGTCCATCGTCATCTGGGCTTATTATTGTCACATAACCTCAGTTGGTCTTTATACATTGATTCCATAGTTGATAAATCTTTTTAAAAATTAGGGCTTTTAAAAAGGCTTAAGTTCAAAATTGGCAGAAAACATCTGTCAAAATTGTATATAGCTTTTATTAGACCTACTCTTGAATATGCTTCAATTGTTTGGGATGGCTGTTCTGTTCACGATCGATACTGATAAGCTTGAAAAAGTACAATTACGTGCAGCTAGAATTGTTACTGGTCTTCCAATTTTTGCATCTAGAGAATCCCTTTATTTAGAAACAGGCTGGCAAACTTTAGAAAGTAGACGTTATATTGCAAAAATGACTACCATGTTTAAAATTTGCAATGGTAGCGCCCCTGATTATTTAAATGAAATTATTCCACATAAACATGAAAATATATCCCTTTATAATACTAGAAACAATGATAAGTTTTACATTCCAAAATGTAGATTAGAGTTATTAAAAAAATCATTTGTACCTGACTCTGTAAAACAGTGGAATTTATTAAATGTAGAAGCAAGAGAAGCCATCTCAATCAATTCATTCCGCAAAAATATAACAGACATTACAAGACCACCATCATATTACTCTTTTGGAAAACGATATATCAACATTATTCATACAAAGCTAAGATACAACTGTATACTTAATTATGATCTTTATAAATTAAATATTACAAATTCTCCGTTTTGTACATGTGGACATATTAATGAAGATGTATACCATCTCTTTTTTGCTTGTAAAAAATACTCCAGGGCTAGAAATGATCTTTTTAATCGCCTTTTCATGCTTGACTTGGTTAATATTGATACAAAATTGTTATTATGCGGTGATGTCAATTTACCTCTGCAAACTAATATAACTATTTATTTTCCAAAAAAAAAAATTCATATAGTAAAATTCACATATAGTGTAATGTATAATTATTTTTAAGCAGAAAGTTCATTTAATTCAATGAGACTCGGAGTCAGTCAGTGTGACTGTCCTTTAGCTTAAATTAAAAAAATTTATTATGAAAAGCACTTAATGCCTTAACATTTCTTAGGGCATCATCCAAAAGGTAATCATGAGGTAATGGTTCGGTTCTCGTTCCTAGCTCCGCATCTGGCGTCAAACCTATGATATGTAGTGACTGTTCCTTTGTCAAGTGCCCGGCACTAGTGTCGTTTAAAGTCCTTTACTGGTATTTGTTGACGACTCATACGAGTGAAAAAATCTCGCAAGGGACGACTGATCAAAAGGTATCTAATATGTGTGACCATGACTAAGGTAGCAGGGGACAGTTTCGCACTATAGGCCCGGTCAACTTTTTCAAAAAATGGAATTACCCCGTATTTGAAGTGATATTACATGTGTAAAAATGTATACAATAATTTTAGGATGCATGTCAAATGTAGCTGAGTGCTTAGTTAAAATGTTGATATACAACATGTAGGTGTCACCATGATTCCTAGCATATAGATGGGTGCAAATACGATACTAAGACACGTGGTCAGTTGCTGAAGAAATTCCGGTGAAAACATGCAGGGTCTAGCAAAAGGTCTGTAGCTGTGAGGGAAGGTGGATGGCCCCATATGAGAGGTAGATTTTTGAGAAGGGCAGATAGGGTTCTTGATTGTGCACAGTGTCTAAATCCCCATGTTTGGTACTGTGATGGTGTGGGGGTGGTGCGGATTAGCCCAAATGAGGGAAAATCAAAGCAAAAAAGGGGAACCTGCTCAGAGCATGTTTTGTGCACCAGCACCAGTATTTATAGATTACATGTAATTTAGGGTCATAATTTATTAACTCCACTAATATGAAATACAAGTATGGACATAAAAGGGAAATATGATTTTTCATTAGTCTGTCATAATCTGACTTTCACCAAAATGCTATTGATACTAAATTGAAACTAAATGGATAGAGCAGGTAGTCTTTTACCAAAATTGTAAATTTGATTTCCCCCAGAGTAAGGGTTTTGACCCCAGGGTGGGGCCAAACTTAGTATATAGTATTTATGTGTAAGTTTGCTGATACTGTATAAAATATAAATGCAGAAAAGGATGTACAAAAAATGGTGAATTTCACAACCCAGGGTTATGACTTTATGATGAGTCCAAATTAGTCATATCTTTTGATGTTTTCATGTGAATACACCTATTTAAAGCCTTTCATCAGTGTATTCACTTTGAGGGATGTGAAGTTTTAAGAACACATCTTGTTTTATACTGTTGCTGAACATTAGAATATAATTAGCTTAGATATTTAGAACAGGAAATTTTTTCTAGATTTCATAGTCCATGGAAGTAATGATACTTTTCCACTAGTATTCAGGTGACCGATAAGGCCTGTGGGCCTCTTGTTAGGTTCCTGTTGTTTGTTTTTTTTATTTTACTAAAGAAATATTTTTATTAGTCAGTAATACATATTCCTTTGCCATTGTGAGATTTTGAGAGATAAAAATGGTTGCCATCACTTTCACAGCAAATATGCCCCTTTAAATTTATAATGTTGTACTACCATGTATTATATGTCAGCCTGAGTAGCTTAGTGCAAAGGTACCAGGTTCAATACTCAATTTTGCTAAAGATTTTTCTCACCTTCTTTGCTACAGTAAAATCCCATTCATATACCTTACTGCAGTACATATCAGCTGATTTTACATTTTTACTTGCCACAACCAGGAACTGTCAAAATATGTTAACTCTAGACTAATTAAACCTGAGAATTTTGTAGAAAGAAAATAGAATGCAAGTGAATTGTACCTGAAATATCACAAAAAATTATCTTTTATTTATAAACGTGAATGACCTTAACTGAAACTTACCATTCTTGGTTAAAAAGTTGTTTTTTTTTCTGGTTTGGAAAGAAGCCAATTTCATTACAAGGAGAATGGTTAATGAAAAAATACTAAAGTTGACCTTGGGGTCATTTGAAATCTTTTTCTTAATATGGGCTCTTGGGTTATAAATCATTAAAATTAGAAATTGTAGGTGATACTTAATGATATCTTCCCAGATATGGTGTACGGTAGATAAATATAATGTAAATAAAATCAGTATTATCACAATTTTACAATTTATTTAACTAACAATTATGTTGCATGTATTTTTCAAGCCTTATGAAATTTGATTACAGTGTAATGACAGTTGTTTATTTAAATCAATGTAATACTATTATTGTTCTAGGTCTATGGGTACATTGCTGTAATGGCCTGAAAAATCTTTTGCGAAACCGAGAAATGTTCATCTTCCATTGCCTTGATTGTGTAAAAGGACGAGCAGAGGAATGATTCAAAAATATATGGCAGGATTGAGAATCTAACCCATGACCCGTAGTCTGGTACTCTACCCACTGATCAATCCATGCTGATGGTCCATCTGCTACATTTATGTCATCTTATATATTTATTTATTCATTTATATCATATGGACATTTAAAAATTGACAGTAAAATAAAAAAAGTTTGATATTCAGCAAAATAGAATTTGTTACAATACATGTTTAAGAAATTAAGTACATGTATATGCATTGTTATGCATACAATTATGTACATGTAATTATATTTGTTAATAGATAACTTTTTAGATGAATTTTCATGTTGTTATTGATATTGACATGTACATGTATTACTTCCATTTCTAGAATGATTTTAACATCTTGATATTAAAAAGATGACATAATAAATAAATCTTAAATATTTGTCAACAAAGTTGTCTGGTGGGTTAAAATTTGTAAAGAGGAGCATTAGTACATATGTCGGTTTAATGTGAGAAGCCTTCAGAATGAACTTTTATCAGTGAGATTTTTGTAAATTGGAGGGGGGGGGGTGGACTTCAACAAAATAATATGTATGTTGAAGGCATCATCCTTGGAGTTTGGTAATATACACTGCAAAGACTTTTACCTAGCTGATCACATATAAAGGTCAATTACATACAAATCATGAATGGTAGAAAGATTCATATATATGCATTATCAATGAAGGTTTGACTCCTGTAGGATTATAGTTAAAGGAAATGACACTCTGAAAGATTGAAAGTCTACACATGACTACACTAGTAGGCATCACAATTGCTCTCTGAAACAAATTACACAAAATTGTATTCTTGGAATGAAATGCATATCTTTTTTTTTTAAAGAAATATTTATTTAGAGGCTCATTTCCCTGTTGTGTAAGTTACAATGTAACAAATAGTTATTTGGACTACCAATATTTGCTTATAACCACAAATTGCAGATGATCTCAAAGAAAACGATAATCTGAATAAATACAATTAATTTGTGTATTACTAACCAGCTTATATGCATCTAGAGGGTTTGTAAGGTCTTTACGCGAGAAATTATCGATAAAAATGACAAGTCGCCATTTGCTTTGTTTATTCTTATAGTTACGATCAGCTTACGTGTACTAGTAGAGAATTTTAGTAAATCTACGTCTACGACTGTTAGTGAATACTGTCCCACACGTAAACGTACGCTACGTCTAGATTTACGCTACGTTTACGTCTACGAACTTTAGTAAATATGGGCCCAGGACTAACTTGAGAATTGCCCAGAATCATCCCAGTTATATACAGTGCTTATACAGAGAATATCCATCTGAATTCATATAATATAAATTGTTGGTACAAAAACATTAGTTATTTTAGGGGGGGGGGGGGGGGGGGAATGGGCATTTTGGTTCTCATTTTTCAAAAAACAAATGAAGAATCAGGTACGGAAACAATTTTTGCTTTACTGGTCACAAAGACATGAAGAGGGTCAGAAATCAGGAAAACTCACAACATATTTTTCGTATAAGGAAAGAAAAACTATGTAGATTTCAATTAGTTCACATGACCTTCGAATAAAAAGAGGAAGATATGAATTTATAAAAACCAATTCTGGCCAGAAGATTTCTTTAGAAAGAAACAAAGAATATGTGAATTATGTAACCTTAATTGTGTAGAAGATGAATTTCATTTCCTCACTGATTGTCCATTCTATGTTGAAGAGAGATATATGTTTTTTAATGGTATATATAAGCTCATCAATTTTTTAAATCTATTTTTAAACAAATAAGGACAAATTTACTTGGTTGATGATTAATGAAGACAAACCAGTAATTGTCGAATTGAGTGAATAGTTAGTTAAAACTTTCAGAAAAAGAAGTGATGCTTTAAAACTGCAAAAATCAATTATAGTTTATTATTCATATGTTGATATAATACTGATATTGTCCATTTACTTATATTTATATTACAAATCGAATTTTCCTCTATGAACCAACCAATTTCAGCGCGCGACACAATCCGTTCACATTGACTATGAACGGATTATGAACTAGTTTATTTGATTAATACTGACCATGAACAGCTCAAAAGTGATGTTCATTTCTTAAGTGTATACACCTGATTCGCAATTCATATATGTATGTACTCTTTTCCCCAACATGCTACATCCACATGTAGTTTGCAGTCCATATGTAACCTGTAGTTAATGTTGTAAACTTTCATTTTTGAAATTTCCTTCTTTATAAGCTGTCTTGCTGTTATGCCCTCTGGGCCCAAAATTGGAATAAACTTATCTTATACGTAATTTCCAAGCAAAGTGTTCATTTCTTGGACACGGCGGTATACAAAGGAAAAAGATTTGACATAATTAAATGATCAAATCCTGGATTTCAAAACATACCTTAAACCCACAGGGGCTAAGCCCGTTTTGGGCCCAAACTCTGTGATACCATAAATATAACTTTACATGTATCTCAAGGAAGGGTAAATCTGTAGTAGATTATATATGTGTACCTATAGACAAATACCTTAAAGTTCTTCCATATAGCTTTCTCTAATATATTTATCAGATTTCGAATGACTATAGTGGTTGTTATCAAATTCGCTACTTCCAATTTCATTGTATAAATTTTCAAAATCAGCTCTCCATCTTTCCAGGACAGAACAGTTTTACCAGTGTAACAAAGAAATAAATCTTGACATATCTCTTCAGGAAATATCTGATACAGTGATGCGTGCAAAATCTAAGTCTGCATGTGGGTTCGACGAAATTCCTTACAGTGTTTTGAAATATCCAATAGTCATCGACACGTTACGTCATCTTTTCCGACACATTTTTGACACAAACCCTATTCCCTCGGTTTGGCGTAAAGCAATAATTTGTCCTATTCTTAAGGATTTTTCATCAGACAAACGTCTTCCAATGAATTACCGTGGTGTGGGTCTGCTGTCACGTATCAGCAAAATTTACAGTTCCCTTTTGAATAAAAGAATTGCGAGTTATTTAGAGAATAACGATACTTTAGCAGATGAACAAAACAGTTTTAGAAAGGAAAGATCATATGAAGATCATTTATTCACTTTGAGTAGTTTAGTTCAAAACAATCAAAATCTTTATGTTGCATTTATTAATCTTAAAAAGTGTTTCGATTTTGTCGATAGAGAAATGATGCTATATAAACTTTTGTTACATAACATTGATGGTAAACTGTATAACTCGATAAAAAATATTTATCAAAGCTCAGAATCGTGTGTACGAGTTAATGGAAAACTTACAAAGTGGTTTAGCTGTAAAACTGGTGTCAAACAGGGAGATAACTTATCCCCTACCCTATTTTCAATTTTTATTAACGATTTGGTACAGGATATTAACGATCTTGATTTGGGACTAGACATTGTTAATCGTAAGCTGTCTATCTTATTATATGCAGATGGCACTGCTTCAATAGCCAAGTCTCCAGAAGATTAGCAAAGTTTGTTAAACAAACTACATAGCTGGTGTAGACGTTGGAGAGTACTTATAAATACCAACAAATCTAAATGTATACATTTTCGCAATAATAGTCGATCCAGAGCAACCGATTTTGAATTCACTATAGGATTGAATAAGTTAGAAACAGTTGATGATAATAAATATCTGGGAATAATGTTTACTTATACAGGTAATTTCGTGCAAAAAGCAGAGAATCTTGCTAAAGCAGGGGGGCGTGCTCTTGGGAAAATTATATCCACAATTCATACTAATAAAGACTTTGGGTTTAGGGCTTATGAGAAACTATTTTACTCCTGTGTAATACCTATCTTGGACTATGCATCTAGTGTCTAGGGTTTCAAAAAATTGCAATCAATAGATAATATTCAAAACAGAGCTATTCGGTATTTTATTGGGGTACATCGTTTTGCACCTACATTGGCTGTTTACGGGGACACTGGATGGATACCAAGTCAATATAGACGTTGGATAAATGTTATCCGATAATAGAATAGAGTATTGTCCTTTGACAATGAGCGTATTACAAGAAATATATTTGAATTTGATGACAATAGATGTAGAAAACCTGGAGAAACAATTGGTGTAGTGATTTGAAAGAAATATTTCATAATTTAGAGTTAGACTATTATTTTGAGTCAAAGCTAATGATAGATATAAATATGGTTCAATCAAAAATACACTTTTATTATTCAAACCTTTGGGGCAATGAAATTTTCAATATTCCCAAATTGCGTATACTTATGTATCTTTCAAAACGACTTTTGGTAGGGAAAATTATGTAGTTCTGGATATGCTTAAAGATTTACGTTCAGTTTTGGCGCAATTTAGATATAGAATTTTACCATTACGAATAGAGACTGGTAGATATCATGGAGAATCTGTTGAAGAACGAATTTGTACCCTTTGTTCCGAAAATAGTGTAGAAGACGAAATTTATTTTCTATTGCATTGTCCTCTGTACTACGATTATCGATCAAAACTTTGAAAATACTGGATTTAACCAAATGTTATTTAGGTCAGATATGGATGTATTACGCATGCTAATTTCAAGTTATCCTCGCCAGGTTGCAAAGTATTTGTATTCTTCATTAATTCGTAGACGGTCAGTTATTTTCAAAAATTAAGAATGTAAATTATGTGTATATGTATCAACGTCTACATACATATGGTTTTATACTTTTCCCATTATCTCATACAATACATTGATGTACTGTAGGTATTTACTTACAACATGTATGTAAGCACCTTTGAGCGTACATAGTGTATGAAAAGGGTGCTATATAAATATGGTATTATTACTATGTATGTTTTCATGTTTGTTTTTCCTTTATTTCTTAACGCTGTGCTTCTTTTTTCCCCTTTTCTTTATGTACTGAATTTAAGTTTTGTGTTTAAAGTGGCATATAGGCTCGATGGGCCGGGTGTTTGATTTATTTTTACATTGTCTGTTAACATAATGTTTGTGAATATACACATGTCACTATAAATAAATAAACTACTACTATAGCACAGAGTTCGGGTCCAAAACGGGCTTAGCCCCTGTGCTTAAACCCACCTACGTCCTCATATTTAGATTGCAGGAAGGCGAAACAATTCCTCATTTAAGAAACACAAGTGACACTACTGCACTTAACAAAATTTTGTTGGAATTTAAATTGAATCTCTAAAAGATAGGCTATATGAGGTGATTTTCATTCCCTGTATAGTCGTAAAACATTGTAATCGTGTTGGATATAACTGATTAGGTTTATAACAAATCAAAATTGTCCATCCCCAGCATTTCGCTATCCGCGTGTTTTACTGTACGGAGAATTACCGTCTACCAGTGTAAATATTCAGGGGAAATCTCGAGGTACATAACTTTAACTTTCACTTTCCAGTCTTAACTTTCCTTTATGATTTTACATCAATGTGTATTTATATCAGTGAGACTTAAACATGAGGCCCATGCACCACATTGCTCACCTGAGTCACCTTGGCCCATATTTAAAGATTTTCCCTATATATTCGCATGTAAAAATTTGATCTCCATTGTGGCTCCATCCTACATCCAGGGGTCATGATTTTAACAAACTTGAATCTGCACTATATCAGGAAGCTTTCATGTAAATTTGTACTTTCCTGACCCAGTGGTTCATGAGAAGATTTTACCTATATATTCGCATGCAAAATTTGATCCCCGATTGTGGCCCCAACCTACCCCTGGGAGTCATGGTTTTAACAAACTTGAATTTGCACTATGTCAGGAAACTTTCTTGTAAATTCCAGCTCTTCTGGCCCAGTGGTTCTTGAGAAAAAGATTTTTAAAATGACCCCACCCTATTTTTACGATAATCTCCCTTTTGAAGGGGATATGGCCCTTCAATTGAACAAACTTGAATCCCCTTCATCCAAGGATGCTTTGTGCCAAGTTTAGTTGAAATTGGCCCAGTGGTTCTGCAGAAGAAGATGAAAATATGAAAAGTTTACAACACTGACGCCGATGACGACAGAGAACTGACAAATTTTGATTAGAAAAGCTCAAGGCTTAGGTGAACTAAAAAGAATCCCAACATTCATGAACATTTCCCATGATTCAAAGTGTGTTTCACATAAAAACACTGCAGCCCACAATCATATATCATACGGCTTACATATACAAGATATTGTTTTTATGAAAAACAAATGTCTCCACAGCTCCCCAAATTGGGGGTGCTCCATATGAAACCCCCTCCCCTCAATGTACTGCATGGTATGGAAAAGAAAGCATGAGCAGGAACATAGATATTAAGAACTCCCATAAGCCACATGGAAGTGTTCACAAACTATTTTACATCCTCCACCCCTATGAGATTCACTATAACTTTTAGGAAAATAATTGGATCCTCCTGTCCCACCAATATGCATATCTACAAATGGCAATGAAGCATTGTACAAAGTTTCAAATCTATCAGATAAGCCAAATAAAAGGAGAAGTGTTCACAAGCTATTTTACATCCTCCACCCCTCATAGATCCACTATAACTTTTAGGAAAATAATTGGATCCTCCTGTCCTGATAATATGCACATCTACAAATGGCAGTGAAGCATTGTACAAAGTTTCAAGTCTTATCAGATAAGCCATATAGGAGGAGAAGCGTTCACAAGATTTTGTGACAGACAGACAGACGGACAGAAAGTACAAAAACAATATATGTCTCCCCCTGAAAGAGGGGAGACATAAATATATTCTGTTGTACAAAATTTCAAACACATGATGTTTATCAAATTTGCTTTCATTTTAATCCAGCAAAATATTCCTAATTAAAGTCATATTTTTATATGTGACAAAAATCTAAAAATAAAAAAAATAAAAACCATTTAACACAGTCAACTTACAACTACACATATTCATACTGCACAATAGAAAAAAAAAATCACACAGTTATCACAATATTTAACTGATGCAATACAAAGATATCTATAATACATTATAAATAAATAACAACATGTCGGATAAAATAAAATATCAAAAAAATATTTCAAATATAAAGTATTATGCACAGTTAAACATGAAAGGCATAGTTATGTGATAAAAAAGGATCCAAAAACAGACCTCCAAAATGCTGCAGACTGGGGGTCATTTTATCCCCATTATTTTTTCTTTTGACGTACACAGCAATAAAACAAGCAACTTCAACCCCAGTATTTACTTTTTATATGAAAGATGGACCTACAAGACAGTCGTTTCTGCACATTATGATAATGAACTTAATTATACTCAGATGTTAGATCCATATATATATGAGAGTGAATCCAACACCCAATTTTGATAAGATTGTAGGATAATCTATGTATCTTTTATTTTTGATTTGAAATATGTATTCATATGTATATCAGAAGAGTATACAGTCAATTTATCACACTTATGATGGTTAAGAAATCAAATTAATTATAACTGCAAGTAATCTCCCAACCAATTTCCTCTCACAAACTTTACATATAAAAATGATATAGAAATGCAAGCATGTTATAAAGATACATGTATGTTCAAATTAATAATACATACACAGGTTAATGAAAATTATTACTTCAATGAATTTGTATATACTACAAAACATTTTTCTACCATTGTAGTATCTTAACATTTAAATAAACAATGAATTAGTTCATAATTGCACAAAAGAACAAATTCTATTATCCCACAATATACTTTGCCATCATCTGATTTCAATATACATTTGTGATTCATTGTTCTAAATCTACAGATTCATTTGAAAGATTCATCAAGTATCTGTCCATTATTCAGGACCTTAAATAATTAATTAATAAAATATGTGGTCAGTTATCATAAGTAGTAACTAGAGGGTTTTGTATATCTGACTTTAAGTTAACATGAACGGCCCTGAGAAAGAGAAAGCAAAAATACCAAGTCGCTTACAATCTTAACAATGATTTAGATTGATGAACAGCACAAACACATGCCACTGATCAGCTATCATTATTGTGTGTCATAAATCCTGCCAATCAGAGTCATCTGAGGACTGGATTCTCTAGGAAATGGAATTTTTGATTTTTGTCTTGATGAGAACCCGGGATTTTATCAACTTCCGTGCCACGGGAGAAATGTTTAGGATGCTTGATTCAGGGAACTTCCCGGCTGATCCGGGAGATATCTCATGTATACTAATGTAAAAACCTCACCCCAATCATAACACAACAGTTAAACATATCACAGAAACCACATTTACAGTTATTGCACTTGAGTGAGACAGTCCATTTAGCCCTGCTCTCCTTGGTTGACCTTCAGCTCTTTGAACACCTTGCTCACGCCCTCTGTCTTAACCGCCTCCTGTGTTGTCTTAATCTGATCCTCAAATGACTGTGTCTCTGCTGACAGCAAACCAAACAGCTTGTCCAGTTTTGTCAGATCTGGTTGGGATTGATGGAACACAAACTGCATGACATCAATTCCATCCTCTTGAAACTCTGTGACCATCTGACCTTTAGAATGCTGGTTGTCCAAAAACGACACAAACACCAGTTTGGCTGGGTACACCTTCTTACAGTATCTCTTGTACAACTCCTTGAATCTGATGATACAATATTGAGGAACATGAAAGTATGGTCATCTATTGAAGCTGTGTACCTGAGTGGGTGGGGGGTGGGGGGTGGGGGGTAGATACATGTATCAAAGGTAATAACATTGGAAATGTAAATATCAAAGGATATATTTCATCATTGTTAGGCATTGATTACTACAATGTTGTTGATATCAACATATTAATATCTATTTATATCACATTAAGTGAACATACAGTGGCGTAGCTAGGTTTCAAATATTTCTAAGCAAGGGGTCAGAAGCTGAGGAAATTTTTCGTAATATGTAATAAAAATTTAACGAAAATATTTGTAAGCACGTGCATACAGTGCTACTGGGTAGCTACGCCACTGACAATACTACCAATTTTTGAAAATACATAAAGGTATGAACTGTGACACTTTCACGCTGGTAAACTTCATGAAGCGCGTTTGTCATAAAAAGTATGTTGGTATGATGTGTTGCAGTTTATACCCTAATGCATTTTCAAAAAACTTAAATTTATTTCTGATATTTAATACATTTTGCTTTAATTTCTGTCTGAATTACAAGCAGTTAAAGTAGACACACTATTTTATCAAGATTTATATGTCAAGTGGAATTGTTCACAACTGCATTGCATTCATGAGGAAATGGTTATCATTGCAATTTTCAAGATTTCAAAGGCAAAAATAATTGAATGGAAATTTAAATATTAACATATATATCAACAATTGAAGTTTTGAGCTAGATAGGTGGTTTTTAAAATGCCACTTGCTCTGACAGTAATAAATGATTTATTTTCATTGCCACTTGCTCTGACAGTAATAAATGATTTATTTTCATTGCCACTTGCTCTGACAGTAATAAATGATTTATTTTCATTGCCACTTGCTCTGACAGTAATAAATGATTTATTTTCATTGCCACTTGCTCTGACAGTAATAAATGATTTATTTTCATTGCCACTTGCTCTGACAGTAATAAATGATTTATTTTCATTGCCACTTGCTCTGACAGTAATAAATGATTTATTTTCATTGTCACTTGCTCTGACAGTAATAAATGATGTATTTTCATTGTCACTTGCTCTGACAGTAATAAATGATTTATTTTCATTGCCACTTGCTCTGACAGTAATAAATGATTTATTTTCATTGCCACTTGCTCTGACAGTAATAAATGATGTATTTTCATTGCCACTTGCTCTGACAGTAATAAATGATGTATTTTCATTGCCACTTGCTCTGACAGTAATAAATGATGTATTTTCATTGCCACTTGCTCTGACAGTAATAAATGATGTATTTTCATTGCCACTTGCTCTGACAGTAATAAATGATGTATTTTCATTGCCACTTGCTCTGACAGTAATAAATGATTTATTTTCATTGCCACTTGCTCTGACAGTAATAAATGATTTATTTTCATTGCCACTTGCTCTGACAGTAATAAATGATTTATTTTCATTGCCACTTGCTCTGACAGTAATAAATGATGTATTTTCATTGTCACTTGCTCTGACAGTAATAAATGATGTATTTTCATTGCCACTTGCTCTGACAGTAATAAATGATGTATTTTCATTGCCACTTGCTCTGACAGTAATAAATGATGTATTTTCATTGCCACTTGCTCTGACAGTAATAAATGATGTATTTTCATTGCCACTTGCTCTGACAGTAATAAATGATGTATTTTCATTGCCACTTGCTCTGACAGTAATAAATGATGTATTTTCATTGCCACTTGCTCTGACAGTAATAAATGATTTATTTTCATTGTCACTTGCTCTGACAGTAATAAATGATGTATTTTCATTGCCACTTGCTCTGACAGTAATAAATGATGTATTTTCATTGTCACTTGCTCTGACAGTAATAAATGATGTATTTTCATTGTCACTTGCTCTGACAGTAATAAATGATGTATTTTCATTGTCACTTGCTCTGACAGTAATAAATGATGTATTTTCATTGCCACTTGCTCTGACAGTAATAAATGATTTATTTTCATTGTCACTTGCTCTGACAGTAATAAATGATGTATTTTCATTGCCACTTGCTCTGACAGTAATAAATGATGTATTTTCATTGTCACTTGCTCTGACAGTAATAAATGATGTATTTTCATTGTCACTTGCTCTGACAGTAATAAATGATGTATTTTCATTGTCACTTGCTCTGACAGTAATAAATGATGTATTTTCATTGCCACTTGCTCTGACAGTAATAAATGATGTATTTTCATTGTCACTTGCTCTGACAGTAATAAATGATTTATTTTCATTGCCACTTGCTCTGACAGTAATAAATGATTTATTTAATCACCTGTAGCCTTTGTAGTCCCAATTCTCTTCTTCATCAGTAACCATGAAGAGTGTCTTCATGACTTCTTTCCTCTTGTAGTATGGATACAAGCTGGCAGCATTTGCTGTAGACCCGTCAGCTGGAGTAGTCAAAGCTAGCTCCAGTACCTGTAGTGTAAAATGATGTTAAGAATCTCTTATACATATAATAATGATTTCTATTGTTAAATTAATGATTATAGAGAATCAATTTTACAAGGCTAACACATCTGACCTGATATCTGAATTAAATTTCTGTATAAAACATTATTATTTCTAGCATTTTATTTTTGCTACTTCATAGTTTTACATTTGTAACAACAGTGTACTATTCTACTAGGACTCATCTTTATCTAATGTAGAAATGAAAATTGGGAATTTGAAATGGAATAAGTGATGAAAAGATATTGCTTAAGGTAACTCCATACTCACATTATCATCTAATAAAAATATAGAAAGTGTATTTATTTCCATTTATTAGAGTTTAAACTAATATATTATCAAATAAAATATAGAGGTCATCACACTTTTTAAGATGTGAGACATACCTAAACAGAATCAATATATCATCATCAGAAAATTGCATTTTCCATTACATAGCATCATCAAACTTTCATAAAAACTGGTTATAACAATATAATAGTATTCATAACAATTTCATGAAATTATTTCTTTACAAAAATATACAAAATGTCTGTGAAAAATAAAGAAAATCTATCGCATAATGAACTTAATAAAGAAATCAATGAAAACAGAGTTAATGCCCTTGGATTCAATATTTTGAAACACTGATTATTCATAAATTTTAGAAATTCATTTCAAAATTAAGGATTATCTCCTTCATGCATAGCTCTTATCCTTAGACGAATTTTATTCCACTTTTTGGCACTGTTTTCCCCTAAAATAGCTCTTACAAGTTTATTGTTATTTCGGATTTCAAAAATTTGGGTTGAGCATCACTGAAGAGACATTATTTGTCGAAATGTGCATCTGGTGCATCAAAATTGGTACCATATAAGTTTTACATATATAACTTAGACATTTGAAATATTCTATGTTTAATAAGACCTTTTTACAATAACTAACAGAAAAGACTCCAACAAAATTTATGTTCTTGTCATGTATAAATCTAAATAAATCATTGATTTTGCAAAATCTTATGACATCACATGAAGGTGCCAATTACATGTACTTCAAAAAGTTAAAAATAACCCGAAGGAAATTCAAAGATGTGATATTTTAATTTTTATCTCTATTTTTAAATTCAAAAGAAATTTAAAGGCAAATCAAACACAGGTAAAAAAAAAAAAAAAAAAAAGACTTGCTATTTGTGAATGTTTGATACAATAAAAAGTGGGTCAGTTTGTAACCTTAAAGGTGGCTCACTACACCCTGAAATAGTTTCTCAAATCAGTATGAATTGATTTAATCATAAAAGATATGATGATATACATTTATTGCATGATAATGAGGGGGATATGAAGATTTATTCACCCAAGAAAAATCATATTCCCCGAGGGCAATCATCATATCTCCCGAACATTCATGCAATAAATCGTTTACTATACCGAAACAAAGCAAGATTACAAAAGTGCATTTGAAATTGGAGTCCGCTCATCTATATATTGTACATGTATGTAGCTGAGATCGCCCTAACGGTAACACTGCGCTGTCAACGTATTCCGGTAGAAGGTACAAACAACGAAATACAGTGGTATGATAACCAGTTGGTTTTTTTTAATTTCCATTCTCCTTGAATGCTGATTTACTTGCTTGTTTTTGTATCAACCAAAACCAGGCAATTTAACTGGGTATTAGAGACCCGAATATATTTTATGCCTTACAAACTATGAAAGTAGATTGACTCGGCCTTATTGTGACGTCACAATACACTTCGTCTACCTTGACGTTAAATTTACGGGAAATGCACGAGGCTTCCCAAGAGGTAAATATGATAGGGAGATATGATGTTTGAGAGGGAGATATGAAGTTTTATCATCCCTGGCACGTGACTGTCTAGACCAATCAGATTGCACGTTGCATAGAATTCTCATACTGAGGTATAATAATATAGGGTTATTGAACTTATATTGGCACGAGTTGGCTGTAAAAATGCACGAGCTTGCGAGTGCATTTTGACAGCCAACGAGTGCCAATATTCACCTATATAAGTTCAATAACCCTTTTATTATATAGCTAAAGTATTTAGTTGTTAAATTATATCCCTTTTCACTCAAAATACTCCAAAATAGATGAGAATTCGTCAATATTGGCATCTAAGGTGAAGGTGTGCAATATCAGCATGCATTTCTTAACTGTTCAATATTTAACCCGTCATTAATGCATGAAGCAAACTGATTTTGTGAATGGGGACATCATAATTCATGTACAGTAAAACATTTTGCTTAAGTAAATATCAAATACCGGTTCTGTCAGATTCAGAGGACCATCGTCTGCCATTTTGGCTTGTTTACGTCGTTACGGTAACGTCAATATTGAACGCTCATACTCGGAATGTTTCGGGCGCATACAATTTACGCAATGCAAAATTAGCGTTCAATAAATTCTCAGGATATTGAACACTAACATTCTCTAGATTTTACGCATATTTTATAATAGACTAATTATTAGGTATATAATAAATAAGTATATCTGCCAAAAAGGCAGAAAATATGCAAATTTGGATAAAAACATGATTTTTAAAAAAATTATTTCAACACATATGAAGAAAAACCTCTGGCAGATTTGAACTCGAGATCTACGGTTCACCAACCCAAAGCTTTAACCACTGAGCTACGATGATAAACAAACAAATCGATCGATACAAATAATTTCACAAAACATTTGAATCGCCATCTTGTAACATAGTGTCATAAAGCCTATAAGCTTTAGTGTAGTGAGCTACCTTACAACAACTCACCTCTTCTACATTGGTAGGGACTTTTTCTGGCTCCTTGTATTTGATGTTAAAGAAGGAGAGTTTGGCGGAGGTTACAGCGGTCAGAATTCCCGCGATGATGGTACTAGTCTTTACCGCCACGGACATGGATGAGGAAGCATCGCCCATCACTAGGACTGGGGACTCCAGAGGAAGTCTGGAAACAAATCGACATACATCAATCAGATAAAAGAAACTCTAATGTTATTACACATTACATGTAAAGCAAGTTTTTATAACAAATAACAATCGGTTTTATGTAAAGATTACAAAACTGTATATTACTACATTTTCCTTGCTGCAAGAGATTCTACACACTGTAAAGTTATTGATGGCTTACTTGATCTGTTTCAGACGATCTTCAGCTATCTTCAGAAGGTCACCATAAAACTTTGCCTTTCGTTTTCTCTCAGAACTCTGGTCAAACAGCTGCTTGAAGACTAGCAGCCTCTCCAAGAGTTTCCCGATTGGCAAGGTCACAGGGTCACCGTTCTCCAGCCGCCTTTGTATTGCATCATCAACTTCCAAGCATGTCAGTTCCTCATACCACCTAAAGTGCAATGTAATCATATCATCAGAAGTTAAATAAGCACTTATGTTGGAAAAATATTTCTAAAATTTAGTATTAGGTGTTGGTTATGCAATAATTTGCATGTGGTAATTTAACTACAATTATATACAAATTGCATCTTATTTAGAAAATTTGTACAGTAAAGAGATCATTGGGGAGCAATACTGTGCTAAAACTAGACGCTACATCTTTGTTGTCATTGCAAGACAAATAATGACAAAACACTGTACAATTCTGTTCCCAGGGACTTACCAGAGGATTGTGTCTAGTTTATCCTCCCGCTCTGCAATGAGGCCCTTGGAAGCATTGGTCAGTTTGTCATTGTGTGCCTTCACAGACAGGTATGGAATGGACAAATCCGCCAACATTTCGTTAACATTATCAGCGGTTAATGTCACCATGCGGCCCACGGTGGTGTCAGGAGGCGGGCCTTGTCCATAGCAGTAAGGCAAAAACCACTCCAAGGACGGGAAGTCCTAATGAGAAGCAAATCAAAGCAATGAAAAAGTCGGCAGAATTGTTGATACAATTATTTTTACAGTAACTTTAACAAAACCTGTTACATGCGCAGCTCAGTTAAGGCTATCCGAGAAAAATCACAGTGCTGTTATAAATGTACCTCTGTGCACTTTGCACCATATGACGTCACAATGAAAAAGTACGTCACAGCGTACATGTTCTGATAGTTGTATCGCGGGGAAAGTGTCATAATATTTTGTTGTTATTTAATACTGTTACCAAGTGATAAGCTATACATGAAAACATATCTTGTCAAATGATTATATATATTATTCCTTTATGATATCAAATCATTCTCCCTTTTTAATATATAGTATGCACGAAGGTGATATTCATAGTATATTGTGACCTTGAAATCGCCCCTAATCTGAATGACTGATGCGTTTAAAAATTCCCTGATGTACATAAATAATCTCATACTACAGAAACAGTGGCAAAGTTCAGGTTCATCTGCTATAAAAAGCAATATGAATTTTCTGATATATAATCAAGATACATGTATATTTATGCGTTTGAAAAGTGCGGAGAGCAATTTCTGTCTTGTTTATTAACGGTATGATATATATAAGAATGTGGACAACCCCGGTAATTCGCTGAGGACTGTTGATATATTGTTAAATCATAGCATGTTTAGTTTGAGTATGCATTTGCTCCCAACACTTTTCATGTTAAGAATTTTTATTTTTTTCTGAGTATATCAATAAAAATTCAGCTGGTTACACGCATGAACCTGAACTTTTGTTCACAAGCAGGGCCTCTTGCTGTTTTCCAAAAATAAAGTGTTACATGATATTCAACTGACGTCATGGGAAATTACCATGAGGGGAATTTACGGTAACTCAGTCACAGTTACTATATGGGTAGGATTGTTTCGGTGTTTAACCGTAACAAGTGTAATGATACCTGTGAATTTGAGGTGCAATTTCACCCCATGATTATTATGCATTTCACTATGGAAGCCCTTAACCTAGTTGCGTGGAGATAAAAAAGTTGTCTTGCCTTCTTTGGGTGAAAGTGGCAGATATCTGCTAGTTTCTTCCATGGGTCTTTAGGAAAATGGATGGCATAAAACTCCAATTCTTTTGAGGTGAAACGTTGCAGCCATCTTCGGATGTGCTTGCAAATAGCACCACTAGCAGAGCCATACTGTAAGAGAAGACACATACACATTATACTTACATAATCCAACTTGTATATTTATCTCTAGATAACACCTTTCTTATGGTAGATTAAAATGTGTAGGTTAACCATGATCATCCTTAGTGTGACAATGTTTTGCCCAAACTGCATGGTTTTCTATATTATACGTTCTAAACCAGGAGGAAATTAAGCTCAAGGAGATTCACATGAATTGGAAGTGTAAATAAAACCTATCATAATGGTACTTACAGCTGATTTCATCTTGTTCAAGTTATCTATGTCAGACTTGAGTTTTCCTATGGTTTTGGCTTTGACTTTGTTTTTGGACACCTGCAGCATTTTCATCTTCTTTTCCAGCACCCTTGCCTGACGCCCAGCATCTAGAAGCTGCTGTGCTTTCAGAACCTCGTTCAGACCAAAGTTGTTTCGGTTTTCCAGGAAGGATTCTGCCAATTGGAAATCTTTTCTCGCCCAGGCTGCTGTCAGCGCTCGAATGCGAGCATCTGAAAATAAAATCAACATTAATTACCTTTTTAAAACTGTTATAAATAGAAATATTTTCTGTTTCTCGGATGGGAGATTAATATTTCTTTGTATTTTTTCCATTGGTGTAATTAATTCAACATCGTATTAAGGTCAAGTGTATGATTGTTTGGTGAAATCAACAAGTATAGATAAATAAAAGAGTTCATCTGTTTTTCTTTTTAACCTGTGCATATATACATCATATACATGTAAGATTAATTTATTTGTTATGCCTTGTAAAACACCTAAAGTTATAATTTCATGAACTAGAACGTTAAACTTCTGATGACACAGATCTACACTTACTTTGTGCAATTTCCACCCCATTTTCCTGCAACACTGCCATCGTCGCTGCATATCTCTCTCGATTTTCATTTTGTCCGTTGTGATGCTGCTCAACAGTAACATTCCCCGTGAAGTAACCCTGGGGGTTTGTCTCCAAACTCACTTCTACTGGTCCCTCCTTCTTTGTAACGGGTTTCGGGATCCAATTTCCTCTCCTCCGAAATCGTCCTAAACCCCTGCGATATCCTCCACCCCTGCGTTGTCCTACACCCCGGCGTTGTCCTCCACCCCTGCGTTGGCCTCCACGACCACGACGACGCACCCGGGGCCCCCTTCCTCGTGGCAGCATTTTTTTCCCTTCGTTTTTTTTTTTTTATAACTACAATGGAACACAACGGTGGCCCTAAATTATTTCGCTAGGTGTCCTTCGTTCAGCGTCGTGTTTCCTTCTTCATGAGCGTCTAATGTTCGTGCACCTTTTATTTACATAGTATGTCACAACATGTTAGCAACATTCGTAAACTTCCGGTGAGGTCGGTAAATGTAGTACGGCTGAAACCCGAAAGTCCCGGATAGCGATTTTTTTTCGAGATGGCTCTCTTAATGCTGCATGTAATAACACATAATTTGCAGAGGTTACTGTCTGTAACCTAGGTACATAAAAACAAACTTTTTCTGAGAATTCTTCTACAAAAGTAGCAAACCAGAGTTTTCACCTGCCAAAGCGGTAAATCTAGTGCGTTTTATAAATGTCGGAACCCAAACACGGTCGACGACACTGGCCGATTTCCACAGCCTCTTTGTGAATACTGGGTTTTAAGTAATACTATTCATGCAAAAAATATTGATTAAGACTACATTTTATGTTTCTATCATTATTTCCACAACACAGAATATAACAGAACTGAGTCTGATTCAATATTGTCTATAATGCAAAAACGCGGACTTTCGGTAGATCACAAGATCAGCTTCGGCATTTATAAAACGTACTAAATTTACCGCTTTTTGGTATCGGAAAACTCTGGTTCAGTATCTTCTTTACAGAATTCCCAGAAAAAGTTATATGATTCTTGTTTAATAGGTCACAAACAGTTATCACAATAAGTTTGATGTCATTCTATCAATCATGCAAAAATCGTTATCCGGGACTTTCGGCCGAACTACATTTACCGCTTGCCGCCTATGTGTGCAAATGATTGATTTATTATTTTGAGGTCGAGTTCAGTTTCAATATTACATTTTTCCTATTTCAACACTCATGATCATTAATTTGATATCAAAACAATCTGAAAACTTTTGTGATGAAAATGAATATTTTTTAGAGATCCCTATTCCTCCGCAATTTGGTTACACCACGATTTCAGCAAGGCATTTCAACTAGGCTAAAATTAAAAATACTCATGAACACGAGATCTATACGATAAGCACTTTGCTACCTATAGACACCCCGCCAGATTTACACAATAAAAATTCGTTAATTTTTTTTTTTTTTTTTTTTTTTGATGTGTGTTTTAAGCACTTAATTAATTAAAATATTTGACAAGACATTTGCATATAACAAAATGTCTGAGCTAACCCTGGATTTGTTATGATAATATGGGGGCTATACTGTATAATCTTCGCAAGCCAAGTGTCCGATTCGCTTATTCTTATCTCCCGGAGATGAGAGTAAGCGAATCGGACATTTGCATGGCTTGCGAAGATGGGGCCTACGTAAATAACTAAATTGACGCTTTTTAGATTACAAATATGGATTATTCTTGCTATATTTATACATGATCAAATCAATAGATAACAAGAAATATTTGATTTATCTTTAAGAATAAACATACAAACATTTATGAAATGTAAAATCTTCAATTTGATACAGTTTTTGACAAGGGGGGGGGGGGGGGGGGGGCTATAAATCCGCCAATGCGTTAGACTTTGGAATAGGAAGAGGGAAATGCAATGAATCCAACCGGGATTCGAAACAAATATTTTAGCCCCCGAATCTCTAGTTAGGTGCTAGCTGTATGGCCATCGCAACACGTTTATTTACGTAAAAAATAAGACATGGTCGTTATCCATATAACGACTACATAACGATATTTTCCCCCTTTCCTTGTAAAAAAAAAAACCACACTGATTATCTCCACAGCTATATCTCTTACGTAAGGTTAACACTCGAAAGCGATGTAAAAAATATATAATAAATCTTTTTTTTCTAGATGCCATTCGCAAATGCAACTAGCTCTTTAATTATTAGCAAACGAAGCAAAGAAAACAACCTCTATCTGTCAGTTCCGTCGAAACATTTCTAATATAAATATTTCAATGGCGCCTAGACATTTTCTTTTTGGCAAAAGAATAGTAAATATAATTCATACTGAATTAAGACATAACCGTTTGCTAAACTATGATTTACACAGAAAAAACATTGTCGATTCTCCTAACTACATGAGAGAAGATGCACATCAATTTTTTCTTTGTTTGTAAAAGATTTTCAGTAGTAAGAAATGTTATGTTTAACGAACTTTTTCAAATACAAGAATTATCTATTATTGATACACGGATTTTACTTTTGGGCAGTAACAAATTGGGGTATGAAATTAACAGCAAGATTTTTAGTGCTGTTCACTATGGAGCGCCAAATTAACATAAACTCAAATAATTGAAGATATCTTCAATTATTTGAAGATATCATCAATTCATTTGATGCGCGCAACAATTGAATTAAAGATCTCTTCAAATAATCAATGATATCTTCAATTTTGAATTATTGCGCGCATTGATTGAATTGATGATAGCATTAATTCTTCAGCTGAATTTATGCGCGCTTTAATTGAATTAATGATCTCTTCAAATGAATTAATGATATCAACAATTCAATTGAAGAGAGCAATAATTGATATAATGCGCACATTAAATCAATTAATGAGAGCAATAATTGAATTGATGCGGGCATTGATTCATTTGATGAGAGCAATAATTGGTTTAATGCGCGCATTAATTCAATTATTGTTCTCTTCAATTGAATTAATGATATCTTTAATATATTTGAAGAGAGCAATAACTCTTTTAGAGAGAGCAACTATATAATTAAAGATATCTTCAATTCAACATAACCACAATTGAATTAATGATATCTTTAATTGAATTGTTGCTCTCTTTAAAAGAATTGATGCGCGCATTAATTCCTTATACAAAAGCATTGTAAATGATTTAAAGATATCTTCAATTGAATTAAAGAGATCATCAAATTATTTATACCGAGCTCTAAATTAATTATTGCGAGAAATATTTCTACAAAATTGATGCTCTCATCAATTGAATACGCAAGTTCCGAGTTACCCAAAAGTTATTTCCCTTTGTCGAACTCTTTCGCATTTTATGACGTATGGTGGGTACACAATGTATACTATCGTAGACTGGCATTGTACATAACGATTACGTACGATTAATGTAATAAAAGCGTAACTTTTGTTTATATCAATCACTGGTATGCATATTCTGGCCATATCAAGCATAATTTGTTTGAATAAGATCATCAAATTGGCTATTGAATCATTATTCGTTTCCTCCGTGACGCTTTTATCAAAGAAAGATGGCAATTAACAATATTTGTTTGAGCCATTTTGTTATCCAATACTCATAAACTCACTAAAGTTGCCTTTTCCCTGAGATAGGATGGTCTCAGAAACTCTGGATATCATCTTTTAAGAAATAATACAACGATAGTAATTAGCAACTGTACCCACTCTCATCATACTTTACGTCATAATTTACGGAAGAGTTCGACAAAGGGAAAAAACTCTTGGGGAACTCGGAACTTCCGTATTGAAGTGAGCAATAGAATGAATGCGCGCATCAAATCTATTATTGCTCTCATTAATTCAATTAATGCGCGCATCAATTGAATTGAAGAGAGCAATAATTGAATTAATGCGCGAATTAAATCAATTATTGCTCTCATTAATTCAATTGATGAGAGCAATAATTGAATTGAAGCGCGCATTAATTCATTTGATGAGAGCAATAATTGTAATGCGCGCATTAATTCAATTAAAGAGAGCAATAATTGAATTGATGATATCTTCAAATAATTGAAGATATCTTCAATTATTTGAGTTTATGTTAATTTGGCGCTCCATAGTTCACAAATTTATACTGAATTCAAGCAGATTCTCATGATAGCAAGTAATTCATTTCATGCAATATATACATGCATTTATTTTGTCTATACATATGTTTTATGACAATTGTTATCAATTAATCTAAAGTGAGAACCTCGTAAGTTGTAAGAACTTGTGTTCAAACCTGTTGTATATTAATACATATATATGCAATAAAATGTTCAAACCAAAAGTGTAGTGCGGGACACATGTCCCACGATGTCCGATATTGGCCGATTTTTCATTATATGTTAGTTTTTCTTTAAATATCTTACTAAATATGTTTAAGACGATCACCAAGTGTCTTCATTGTAAAAAAAAAAAAAAAAAAAAAAAACCAACATAAAAAAACCCACGTTTTTTCTTCAAACAAAAGGCCCATGTGCCACATCACTCACCTTAGCAGGACTGAGCAAAACTATCATTATACAAGCAGCTTGGTTCAGAATTCTTTTTTCAAACGTAATGATATAAAATTCATTAAGAATCACACTAAATTATTAAACTTGACTACAAATTCATTAATTATCATATGCCCTTGTAGATGGGTATAACCTTTCCTATTAAAGATTTCATCTAAGGATGCTTTGTGCCAAGTTTGGCTCCCTATACATTTGCATGTAAAACTTCATTCTCCTATTGTGGACACACTCTAACCCCAGGAATCATGATTTTTATAAACTTGAATCTCCACTGTCAGGAAGCTTTTATGTAAATTTCACCTTTTCTGACCCAGTGGTTCTCTCGGTTTTTAAATAAACCCACCCTACTGGATGAAGGTCAAAAATGTTTGTGGTGTGCACCCCTCTTCCATATAACCTCTCCATATTCCAAGTTTAAAGTTTTAATGTCAAACGGTTGTCAAATCAGCTTTTGGCCTGGACTATATTTTGACATAAAAAATTGACCTTGACTTTATAAATGGGTCAAGGTCAAAAATTTTGGTGGAATTCCCCCTTTCCTCATATTCTAAGTTTGAAGTCTTAATGTCAAAGGGTTCTAAAGTTATGGTCTATTCATGTTTTTCTTAATTTGACCTTGAATGAAAAAAGGAGTCAAGGTCAAAAATTTTGGTGCAGTGCACCTTGTATTTATGTCCTATTGCCACGTTCCAAGTTTTAAATCGTAATGTCAAAGGGTTCTCAGCTATTGGCCTGGACTAAATGTTGACGTAAAAGATTGACCTTGACTTTATAAGTGGGTCAAGGTCAAAAGTTTGGGGGGGGGGGGGGGGGGCACCCCCTCCTTCATACTATCTCCTTATGTTCCAAGTTTGAAGTCTTAAAGTCAAAGGGTTCTCTAGTTAGGGCCTGGACAAAATTTGGTTGAAGAAGAATAAGAAGAAAAATACAATAGCATCTGAGAAGCATACAGGCTATCTGAACTAGAAATATGTCCATAGGACATGAATGCCTCGCCTGATGTGACATTTATAATGAAATATGAAAATCAGAGACCCATGAGTCACCTCGGCCCATATTTAAAAATTTCCCCACATTATATTTGCATGTAAAATTTTTATCCCCTATTGTGACCCCAGTAGGCCATGATTTTTACATAAATAAATCTGCACTATTTCAGAAAGCTGCCATGTAAATTTGAACTTGTCTGGACTAGTGGTTCATGAGAAGAAGAATTTAACAAACTTGAATCTGCACAATGTCAGAAAGCTTCCATGTAAATTTGAACTTTTCTGGCCCAGTGGTTCTGGAGAAGTTCAAATTATGAAAAGTTTACAGAGGGACAGACGACGAACAAAAGGCGATCAGAAAAGCTCACATAAGTGAGCTATAAAACTCAGGAATTATCAGTACCTTCTAATGGGTAGATATTCTTGCCCCATTCACAATGGGAAATAGGTTGAATTTTTTCATTTTGTGGAAAAATTCAAAATACGGAATACTTTTTTCTTTAAAGAAAATTATGCAGATTAAGGATGACCATAAAGTGGGATTGAAGGGGAAATATCTTCATGTAAAAAACTTTATAGCTTTTTAATGGACAAGGAAAATTGCTGCACACTTTTCCATTCACCTTATCATGAATTAGAAGAAAAATGTAGTGCTTTCACAATAGGGAATACACTTTGTTGTGTTAGTATCAGGGTTTAAAGTAGCTCATTACATTAAATTTTTATCTAATGGCTTGTTAAAACACCTCTCATGAAGTATGATTTCACCATCTCAATTATTTTAAATGAATTAGTCATACCACAAATGTATACAATATAAAGAGAACCTTTGAAGTACTCTTGTCTATTGTTATTAACTCTAAAAGCTTTAATACAGTTAAATCTCAGTTGTTTTCAAGTCATATCCCACATGCAGGGATGTGACTGAATTCCTCAGAAATCAGAGGAAAACTGGTCAAAAGGGGAGGAAAACACCCCACCCTACCTAGAAAAATATCATTTTCTGCCACTTTAGATCAAATCCAAAATGTTTCATTTTTTCGAAAATTGAGCAAATCAAGGATTTGCACATGAAAATGAAAACCTATCCAACACTCTCCCTTATCAATCTAATGCAGTGTTTCTATGGAAAAGTGAAGTGTTCTAACAAAAAGTCACCTTTTTTCAAAATGTCTTTAAACTATCTTACTCAAGTATCACCCATTCATTTCACTCTGAAAATTTTCATATTTACCAAAATTTTTAATAAATTAGCTATAAAGATAAATAGCAATTTAGCATTGGTTATATGTTGCCTAGCTATCAATAGAAAGGTTATCATTCAAAATTACTTCTAACAAGACAAAAAAATATATTATATTCCCATGAAATGTTGATCCTCATTTATATACATGGATATCATAAACCATCATGACAAACACCAATCTAATTAAAATTAGACTTGTACATCTGCTCCTCTACTATATGACCTGGCCATATTCAAAATGGGACAAAAAATTCTTCATTAATTGCTTTGAAACTGAGCTAACCACCAAAATAGGTAATAGTGAGGTCAAGGTCATAAAATAACACCAGAGTTGAATAGCTACCACTAATGTATCAGTGCAAGAGTTTTCATATAAATATTGTCCATAGTTGCTTTGAAATTGAGCTAAACACCAACATACGAAATAGTGAGGTCTAGGTCACAAGAAAGGTCAAGGTCATAAGATAATGCCACAGTTGAATTGCTACCATTAATGTGTATCAGTGTAAGAGTTTTCATAAAAATATTGTCAATAGTTGCTTTGAAACAGCTAAATATCAAATATGGAAAAGTGAGGTCAAGGTCACAGGAAAAGTAAAAAAAAAAAAAAAAATGATGAAGTTGAATAGAAGATACCCATATGTACCATCATGTAAGGTTTGATGGAAATATCTTGAATAGTTTCTTTGAAACTGAGGTAAATGCAAAGTGTGGTGGAAGGACAGAAGACGGACATGACAAGCACTATATGCCCTGGCCATATTCATGGTGGGGCATAAAAATGAATAAGATGAAATATGGTGTACTTTAATGATATCATGTTAGCTTTAAGTATTGAATATTGACCTTGACCTCAAATTCAGATGGTAACACTTTTTGATCTTTGTCCACTTACATAGTAAGTGTTAGAAACTATTAGAGATACTGATTTACATGTGTTGAAGAACAGATTGTCAGATAAACAGAAGGACACTGATTCCTTCGCTATACAAAGAATGGTTATTTTCTGTACATGAAAAAAAAACAAAAAAACCAACGCATTCACTTCACACGATGACATGGTTTACTATATACAAATTTCTACATGAACTTCCACAAAGGCCAATTAGTAATAATATCCTATGACATATAAAGTTCACTTAAATTATATTAAAGAGTCACTGATAAAAAAAATATTCAGTCTCAATATCTCAAGGCATCATGAAGATAAAAACAGCAATATTAATGCTTTGATTTCTGTCTTTTTCTCACTGCCCTTTGGTTAAGGCTCTATGAAGTTCCGGATTCAAGTTCGGCTGCAGGTGTGTCTGGTTCTTCATCATTATAAATATTCTCAGCCTGCAAAACATCATAAACTTGTCACTGTTTCATCACATTGCTGATTATCATCATTCACTGTAAGATTAAACTAAACCGATGCAGTAACTATTGTTGACCCGAGATCTTTTAGTTCTTGAATTTTTTTTTCAAAAAGATCTTTTAGTATTAGTAAATGTGCTGATCTTTCAGTTGTTAAACGTGCTTTGTCCACATGGTTAACTAACTGAAACAGTTTCAAAATAAACATATATGAAATTTTAATGTGATGTTTCTGATTTCATTGTCACCAATTCAAATTTAAGACTGTCATATGGTAATTTGAGCAGCACTATTAAAGTATGCACAATAAAATCATATGATTCAATTAACCAATTACTATTTCACCTCATTTATACCAAGCGTGACTATAGATAGCACAAAACATTTGTATCAAGCATTACTATAAATAGCACAAAAGTTAAAGTACATGTTGAAGTTAAAAGTAGTTTTATAAAAATGAAATGAAATGAAACATCATTGGTAGATTGAGGAGGCCCAGGGATTTGATGGTCTATTAAATATCACATGATTAACAACAGCAACTGCAAAATACACCCATCCAATGTTATATTTAGTAACACAATAGTAAACAAATCTTAATAAACAAATATTAAAATCTTAATTAACAATTATTAAGAAAGGGAACAAAATGAGAGAAAAAATTAATGCTCCGACAGTAGTAGATAATAGGAAATTTGTGAACCAGGTTTGATTATCTTTTTCTTATTAGTATTCTTTTTCTATGTTTCCCACAAAGTGCTGATGCATGAAAAGACAGATTGACATTGACCCTTGAATCAAATGCTTCATTGCCCATATTCAAAATCCGGGGTCTAAACGACTCCATACTCTCGGTTTGGTGACCGCAATGTGTTACACATACTCTCGTTGCCTTTGGTATTCTCTGGAATCTTGGTAGCATTACATGAAAACTCCAGATAAAATTCGAAAAAACACTGGCGGTCTTTTTTTGAAAACTTTTATTTGCCGACCTTTTTTTACATGGATTTTGCTATACAATATAATAATATGTCCACATTTTGATAATTTTAGAGTAATTCCAATATTAATGACATGATTATATTAAAATGAAATAGTATGTACCTCAACTTTTAAGACAAAAGCCCAAGAATAGTAATCAGTAATTTTTCAAAAGGATCCTGTGGCTTTTGATTTGGGAAAGATTTTGGTCAGATTGGGAAAACCTAGTCATTATCATAAACATGCTAAATATATCAAATCAAACAAGAAATCAAACACTCATTGATGTCATTCTTCTATTAATTTACATCTTTAACTTTCTTTTCTTTAAGCTCTTAAAATTTTCGACTATTCTTTCTAAATCATCTAGAATTGATGCATCTTTGTCATGTCATACATTGAACTTATCTTTTAACAAACATGTTTTTTCGCCAGTTTTTATTATTGGGAAAAGTAAGTTAAATTGGGAAAAAATTGGTAATTTATGGGAGGGGAAAGGACCGATATTCGGACCTAAAATGGGTCTTTAAAAAATCACTGCTAACAGCCAATAATGAGAAAGCATGTAACACTGAAAGTTTTGAGTTGTTTAGAGCCTGGAAAATGAGTTATTGGCAATTAACAATTTAATTCGAGGGTCACTGTCAATGTTATAGAGGGGGTGAGGTAAGGTAGTGTGTAGGAAGCACAAGAAGGGGTTTTCCTGTAAACATTGTGTTTGTTAGAGGCTAAAATAACATGAACATAGAGGAACTGAAGTGGTGACCTACTTCTCTTTCCCGCAAAATATGGAGACCCTGTATTATTATATAGCATAGCTTGCAAAATCTATGAAAAAAGCGTCTGTGTAAATAATAAAATATTACATTTCCCCTGCGATACAACTGTAAGAACTTGTACGTGGCATACTTTTTCATTGCGACGTCATATGGTGCAAATACGGACATTTATATACAACGCTGAGATTTTCCTAGGGAAGCTTAACAGAGGAGCTAACTTCATGAGCAGCTTTTCTTTCCAGCAGTACTATAAACTAGGTATGGTTATTCCGTGTCCAGAAGTAAAGAAGTAGATTCTTAAAGAAATAATGGATCTTCACAACACTACTATAGAGTCTTGTCCTAACACCAGAATCACTCACCCAGGGACAATTAATTTCACAAATTTAGAAGACACTTCTCTTTTCATAATTACAATCTACTATGTTTGATGTCAAGGAGTTAGGACTTATAATAAAAAAATTCATTTTCATTAAATACAACATAAAACTCTGCCTTTTACCAGAACCCCTGGCCCAGGTGCCATAAAATTTACAAATTGTTAGAAGCTTTTCTCTACATTAAACAGTTGTTTAATGTTCAGGAGTCAAGAAGATCTTTGAAGAAATAATGCACATCACACTTTTGTAAATAAGCCCCTCCCCCTCTCCTCTTAAGGAGGTATGCTACACCAGAGAAATCTGATGTAGATGAAAAGTGGAGGATATGTACAACAATATTTTGAAGTTGAAAATTTTCAAATTTACTTTATTTTTCAAAAAAGAGAGTTTTTGTAGAAGGTAATTTGAAAAAAATTTAAAACCCCTGCTGGACTCGAACCTGCGACCTACATGTACATTTCAGCAGTCGGTATTCAAACCTACTGAGCTACTCGGCTAGGTATTTAAATGGAAAAGGAAAAGACAAATATTGCTGATATCGATTTTTTCATTCATGTTTTTTAGGAAGTCAGCCATTATGACAATGAAGAGTACTACCTTAACAAAAGAACTTCTGATCTAAGGGCCATGAATTTTACAAATTTGGTTAATGCCTCCTTCCACATCATAGTCACATACACCATTGTTTGCAAGATTTTGCGGAGTAAAAAAAAAACAACCAAACATTTTTATAGATTGAATCATTTCTGGAGGTTCTGTGACTTGGGTGAACGCTATGGAGTGACTCGGGTGAAGGCTACAGAGTGACTCGGGTGAAGACTACAAATTGACTCAGGTGAAGGGTATGGAGCAACTCAGGTGAGGGGTCATTGTGACTCAGATGACTAAAAATGTAGGTCACATACAATTCTAGGTGCTATGGGCCCAATTGTCTGACAAATCAAAAACTTTTCAAGAACTCTGCAGAGAATATATTACAAGCTTGACAGTGACTTATGAGTCACAGCACCTTAGAATAGACATAGATTGTAAAACATACATATGAATTTCTACACATTCATAACTAGTACTTACCATCTGCCAAACTTGCATTATGTTGTCCTCAGACACGGAGCAAATTACCCATGGTTCATTAGGGTTCCAAGAGAAGTCCGAAATCTTGGCTGTGTGTCCTCCATGAATGAACTGACAAAGACAAATCATTAACTGACGCAAGTAAATAAACTTCCTATGATTCTATTTTAGCATTTCTGTGTCTGCTTTAAGTCTATAAAGTGTCTATAAAGTCTGAATAAAGTTTTCCTGGTTTGTTTTGGGGTTCAGTTACCTAACCCATCTCCAATCTAAAAATTTACCAATTTTCCCCTAATATTCAGATCTTTTGCCCAATCAAGTGTCCTTAAAATTTCAGGCTTAAAAAGTCAAGATTAGAAATGATTAATATCATTATGTTTTCTTATACATAGTATTTCTTTTAAATAAGCAGGGTCTGGATTGTAAAAAGCACAACCAGAATACCTCAGAAAGCTACACTACAATAAAAGCCTTGTTATATAAGGAGCCCTGAGTGGTGCTACTTAAAGCTGTATGGTCCGAATTACAATATTTTTTTCCATCTCGTAAAAACGCTATTAAATCATCACACATATGTAGTTATGAGACTGTACAACATATCATAAATTATTTCACCTGTTTTAATCCAAATAATTTGATTTTAAATCGATGTTTACAAATAACCGCGTCACTCTGCCATTTCAAGTGACAGTCACGTGACCAGTTCAAACTTTCAGATCATCGCTGGTTTTATCTGTGTAAAGCTGTGTATTTTGTTATAACAGTGCCGTACCATAAGTTTAATAGATATAAAAATATCACATATCTCTTAGTAATTCGTTGTTTTACGCTCTTTCAGCCTTAAAACTAGACAGTTGCGTATGAATTAATACATCATGTTGGGATTCCCCTGACGCGCGTGGGTCTATTTATAGACGTCTATTATGGGATGATTTATATATGTAGCCACTATATTTACTTTCTAATTAATATTCACACTGTTTTCTTTTACATGCAGATGTTTTCAAGCATGTAATTAAGGGAAAGTTAATAACGTTATAAAGTAATTAATCTGTTTTAAAGTAATTATGTACAAAAATAATACATGAACATCGGGTCATACAGGAAAAAAAAATCTGATCATAAAAACATTGCTGCACTGTGAAATGACTTCATTAACAAAGGCCATATTATGAGGTGAAATTAAAATTCTACATAGAGAATAAGGTTTCACTATGTAGTCTTCATGTTTGCAAACTTTCATTGAAATTGGACAAAACATAAGTAGTGTACCAATACAATTTGCAGGATTAATGATTTTTAGTAACAGTGGCGACATTAAAAAATGATAATGAGATTTGCATATCTCTAAGTAGTCTTCACGTGTGCTCAGCTTCTCTGAAATCTGACAATTGTTGCAGTAGAAGAAATTTTCTGACACCAGACAGATGATGAACCATCATAAGAGTTCTTAAGGTCTTAAACCATTCAGGTTAAAAATACTGACCAACTCTTGAGCATAATTTGTACACAAAACTGTAACTATTACCAAAAGTTCTGGGGGTCCATCCTCTGCATCTTCCGCTGATTGTTCTTCTCCAATTTTACTGCAAAAGATGATGTACATTTTTATGATTGTTCTTCTCCAATTTTACGGCAAAAAATGATGTACATTTTAATGAAAATTGCACTGTATCAATGCTGTGTTGCTTAGATACTTTGTTATTGAACTTTGATGGGTGTAAAATTCCATGGACATAGAATACATAGACATCAAAGACATAGACCAAATACATGCAGTTCTGTCACAAGAGACCCATCAACTACTCACCTGAGTGTTACATATATCTCCCTTACCTATATCTACATTTACTTCAACCCATCAGTGGTCACATACCCAAATACTGACTTGGATTTAACGGGTTTTTTCCCTTTCAGCAGTCAAAATTTGTTTTCATTTTTTTGTTTACACTTAAATCACTTTATTTAAACGCAGTATTAAGTCTTCCCCGGAAGACATGTGTCGCCTGCTAGTTCATTCTATATGTAATATATCACGTATAATGTTGAAAAAGTAAATTATTGAAATGGTTTTTGTCACTAAACAGGAAGTTGATAAGCGACAGATTCGAAAATGTCTTACACAATACAGTTGGCCACACTGATGCTCTGTGCCAAATATCAGGGAGTTACCCCATGTGGTTCTTGAGAAAACTGTGACAGAAATTTTTTTGCTGTAAAAAATTCTAAGTCCCGGCAAACAGGAAGTTGATAAGCGACAGATTCGAAAATGTCTTACACAATACAGTTGGCCACAGTGATGCTCTGTGCCAAATATCAGGAAGTTGCCCCATGTGGTTCTTGAGAAAACTGTGACAGAAATTTTTTGTGACGACGCCGCCGCCGGACGACGGATAGTGATCCCTATATGTCGCCACTGCGTAACGCAGGCGACACAATATATGTCGCCACTGCGTAACGCAGGCGACACAACAACATACCTGTCTATCCAATAACATACCTGAGATCCCACACGTGCAGTCTTCTGTCAGTTCCACTCGAGGCCAGAATTGTCTCATTGTGAGGAGACCATTGAACCTAAATTACAAATTAATAAAAATCAGCTTTAAATGTCCTCAAAAACATGAATGATACGTGTGTAGAAGACAAACATCTTTTTGTTTTTATAAAGTATTTCACATCTTTGCATATTTGATTATTGTATTGGGTACTTTGAAAAAGAAAAAAAGAAAAAAAGAAAAAAAAAAAAATGGGTCAAAGACTCAATTGGCCGGGTTGCAATATTTAGAGTAAATAATTTGGGTAGGGATTTATTTGGTGGTAGTTATCAGTTGCCCCGCTCGACTTACTGCTAATAATGCAGTCACGGACAACGACACGTCTCTTACTGTTACCGTGAAGTCACATTTCCACGTTTGAAAGATGTACACTTGGTCGTGGTGAAATAGGACAATGGATGTCTAGAAATTGTGGACGTTGCTGGCTTATTGGCCTCACAAATTCTGCAAAACATTTTGCCATCACGAAAATTTCCTCCGCCATTTCAGGACTGGGGTTCTTCCTTTACTTTTGCATTTCTCTTTAGACATTGCTACGCCATCTTTTGATGCAGAACTTTCCCCGTGTGATTCTTGAATTTCTTTTGTTACATGTACAAGGCTGAGGCTTCTGTTTTTTACTATTGATAAATCCAAAGTGCTCTAAACCTTGTTTTCCCGCCATCTTGATTGTTTTGACCGAGACTAAAAATATTTATTCAGACTTCCGATCCCGATTCTAAAATTTTACTGGTTGCCCAAATTTTCTTCACTCGCGAAAATGCGACATAATTATCATCTCTAGTCGCAAAATTTATTTTCTGGTCGCAAATGCGACCGTTTTACTTGCAACTTGGAGCACTGCTGATATATGTAATATTAAGTAATAATAACTAAAATGAACAATAACTTCAGGTGCTTGAATTGTACAGTGTGTATGATTATATGATAAAGAAACAGAATTTCTCTATTTATATTGCAAATTTACAACTCATGCCCAGAAAATTTGACATTCATATATAATTGAATTTTTCCTCAGAGGTAGTGCAACTAAATTTAACCACAAAAGATAATCTCATTTACCTTTTTCAAGTTGAACTCTATTTTTAGTAACAACTTTTTGCTGTAGCGCCCATATTCGACAAAGGTCAGACTTCAAAAAAGCTAGTGCATAACTTCAATATATATACTTACTTTCTGCAAAGTTTCAAGGTTGTACATAAAAAACTGTAGGAGGAGTTGATTTCACAAAATTTCCCCAACCGCCCGCCCGCCCGCACTTCACCATACTATAGACCGGATTTGCACTTCGTGCAACCCGGCCAAAAATTAGATTTGATGCCAAGAAGTCCAAGAAACTAATTAATTTGCTCCAGTATTCAAAAAGAAAACATTCATCAATCTAATTTTGATCATGCGATGTGAAATCTCGCATCAAGTGAGATTAGATACGAGACAGATAGGAATGACAGGTAAGCAATGGCAGAAATGCTATTTTACAACAGGCCATGTTGTGTAGCCCCCCGTATGTGAATGTACTTTACACTGGGAAAATTTTGCCCATTTTATCTCTCCCAATTTTGCCTTAATCCTTAATGAGCAAATTTAACTTGGTAAATGTACTCATTACCATTATCCTTAAAGCAAATTTGAAGAAAAAAAATTCTCAAAATGTTTGGGTGAATTTAATAATTTTGGAGAAATACAGTTGTACATGTTCTGCAAGACCATATTCCCAATAAATGAAACCTCTACATGTGCAAATACTTTCTGATCAAACCAGGCATATCACTGTAAATATAAATAATTACCTGGAAAATTTCATCTTTGTGTGATTCAAATGAGTGAAGTTTGAGTTTAAGATTCCTCAGATCCCACAATGCAACAGTCTGCAACATAACAATATAATCAAAGTTCATTTCATAACAAATCAGTTACTACACAATGGTTAAATTCTATCAATAAGTAACCCTACAAACACTGCTTTTAATTTTCAAACAGGATAGTGATACACGTACTGTGTACACTTCAAATGGCAGAACAGTCGTTTCCCTTTAATAATTGCTATGACACCAGCATATCTTACACTCTCTGTAATGTGTTGGACCTAGACATACATTGAATGAAACATTTGAAGGATTTGACAATCTTACCTGCTTCGATCCCTTTATCATGATTTGTCGACTTTCCTTCTATTTTAAGCCTGATGCCAGGATGGATTTTATTGTAGGAGTTCAATGATGGACTTACTTTGTCAGCTGAGGCTATTGCCAAAATGTATTCACTTTAGAGGTCAGTTTTTCAGGTGCTGATCCAAAAATCCACTCATCAACTTTTTTCAAAGGGAAGGGATTTTTTTTTTAACCTATACTAGGGGTTTAACATTTCATCTTTAACAACTGTAACTGTATAAAAATTTCTGATCAATAGATGGGTGTTGCTATTGGTTTATAGACTCCTGGTACCCCTCTAGATCCATGCTTGCCTTTGTTAGCTAATCTAATGACTAGTTGAATAGAATGTAAATGATAACTTTGTCAACTGAGTCTGTTGCAAAGAAAAATTCACTGATCATATCTTGTGAGCTGAACCTGTTCCAAGAATACTGTAGGGGATATATTACCTTGTCAGCTGAGCCTGTTGCCATGATAAATTCACTGTTGGGGATATTTTACCTTGTCAGCTGAGCCTGTTGCCAGGATAAATTCACTGTAGGGGTTGAATGATAGACAGTTGACCTCTGCTGTGTGGGCATCTACTATATGACTGGCCTTAGTTGTGTTGTTTGACCTTGTGTCCCAGCTGTAAAAAGATCAGATAGAATTCATTTCTCTCAGTGATGGTCATGTAACAAAATTCAAGGTTTCAATCTTAACTAGGGAATATTCAAAATACCACAGATTTTAATGCCATATTCTCTAACAATATTTTACATATACAATCCAATGGCAGTCTTTGGATTAAAAAGAATAGTGTATTGTGTTTAAGACAAGTCTCTCCTTTTACTCACATCATCAACTTTTGATCATCAGCCACTGATCCAAACAGGCTCTCGTGGAGTAAATGCCAGGCCACGTCCTACGAAGGCATAACAAATTCATAAACAGGAGAGAAGTCAGTGATGAGCACACTTTTGTACTACACATTAAAACAAATGATATAACAAACAAATAGGCATTTTACATTTGATTATCTGAGCCTATCTATACTTGATATTGTAATTAACTGCATTGACAGAGTAGCAATTGAAATTCTTACTTCCACTACTGACGTGTGACCAGTGAAGATGGTGTGGGCCTCCACCACTCGGTTTTCTTTAGGATTCTGATTAATGTCCCACAAACATATCGTCTGGTAAAAACAAAGAAATCAATTTATTCATTTACCAACACTTACATGTACTGCATGAAAATTGATCAAAATTTAAAAGTCAGCAACTCACATGATCATCTGAAGCACTGAGGAGGTGTCCATTCAGGTTGGGATTCCAGGATAACCCATATCTGTTAAACATGGAACAAACTTATCAAACTTGTCTTTTCGTGGAGAAATTTTGTACAATTTTATTTTCTCTCATCTCTTTCTTACCCTTCTTTCTGATGACCTTTGAGTCGTAATTCAGGATTACACTCCCCATTTGGGTCTGAAAATGAATTAATACTTAGATTTCTTTTACATCTATCTCAACATATGAAAATTTAAACATCATTCTTTTGTCTATTATCCTCATATGATCCAAAACAATCTCACAGGAAAATTTTTTGATGACATTTATAGAGTGTATTCTGTAAGCCCATTTTATTTTACATGTAATTTTGTGAGACTAGCCATTCATGAATAGTTCTCATCAATAAACTCTTGCATATATATAGAAGAATTAAGATATAAATACTGATTTGCAAGTTATATCTTGTGAATAAACGCATTATTGTATCCACACGAAAATAAGGCCTCATAAAATAAATGTGATCTTCAGTAATAGAAGCACATTTTCATGATTTGAAAAAATGTTTGACCTTTGGACCTCCAAATCTATATGGTTCTTCCTCTCTTGATAACAAAGCCACATGTGAAGTATTAAATCATTCGAGCAAAAAAACGTGGCCAATAAAGTGTCTAAAATCTCAGCTTTACCACACCCACACACGAATGGACCTGTTACTATATCCCCTCTCGCAATGGTGAGGGGATAAGGCTTACCTGGTTTGGAGGGATGTTTTGTGTAGTCAAACACCAGGACATCACTTGACGGGGTTTTGGTGGCTATGATGCAGGGATTCTGAGGCATGTATCGTGCCCTGTTTACCTCCCCTTCATGGTTAATCTTTATTTCAATCTCTATTTTACCACTGACAGATCCGAATCCTCCAAACTCTGAAATTGTACAATGAAGTGTTATTTTTTTGAAAATGCATTCTTCTAAAACTGCATGTTGGTTGAATGATTATTGATTTGAGAATACAGAATACTACATTTCTAAATAATTTTTTTGGGGTGGTAGGGGTGGGTATAATGTTATCAATCTATTAGACTCACAGGTATACATAATAGACATGCAAATTTTTTAGCTGATCAGAATTCTATTTGCATTTTCCAAAGTAAACGATTTACATCTCAGAGTGCAACTTGACTTTTGCAACCATAATTATCAGAACTGACTACAAACTTGCAATATAACGAAATGAACAAGATGCAAAATAGTAAGCAAATACTTTTGTAATTTTTTTGTACATTACCTAAATACAAACGAATACAAAAAACCAAAATAATTTTTGGTCAGAGTTCTTGAAAACTTTTTTTCTCTATCAGACATATGGACTGATAACAATGGTAATCTTGTCAGCCCGTACAATGTTTCATGGGCCCGTACAATGTTTCATTGGCCCTAACAATTTTGTGGAATTATTAATAACTTATTACATAAAATTAAACAATGAACAGAAATTTAGTTAAATTCAATTCCATTGAATTTTCCTTTGAAATTCACTTTGTTTTACCTTTTCAAGTAAAATACTTATGCCTGTTGATTTGTTGAATCTATGGGTTAACTCCATTTACTATTATCATGAATTACAATTAATTTGTCACATATATAAAATACAGATTTCAGAACTAATGTGTTTGTTCGCATCTATAACACAGAAAATGGATCATACTAGTAACTTCAAGGTTTATTCTGCCCAAATGAATTAATGAATGGTGAATGTTTTTGGAATAATTTATGTACTGAGAGAAAATCAGAAATCAAATACATCTTCAGTTTTAAGGTTGAATCCACTTTTTTCACGAACTAGTGAAAACATTTTTGTGTTTCATCGGCATATTTTACTTTGTCGACCACAATGTCAACATGTTTTACTTTTAGTGTCAAAACCATTGCAGAGTGAAAACCCGATTTTTTGGTTCTGGAATTAATTTAACTGCTACAAATTTTTGTCGGGCAATTGGATTGATAAGCAAACAATTCATATCGGACTTTTTTTGGTCAGCAAAACCGATAAAACCAATACTTTTCAAGAACTCTGTTTGGTACAGCTCAAATAAACAAAGTATATGAGCAGTAACCTCCAAATTGAAACACTAGTAAATGGAACAGCAACAAGTCGTCTGAGGTGGAACACTAGTAAATGGAACAGCAACAAGTCGTCGGAGGTGATTGTTTGTAACATAAGAAATCCCATTTTAGCATGAAACATTGTAGTCATTAAGACACTATAACTCCACTTATTAATTTCTGCAGATGATTTTTAGGATGTGAGGGTATACTATCAGAAATCTACAGGACTACAGAAGACCTTCAGATTCTCTGCCATCGACGAAATCTCTGATATCGTGTGCCAAACATCTCTGTGCTAAAAATGGGGAGACAAACACTGAATACCAAATACAAAAATCTAAGAACTAGTCTTAGCATTGTCATCGGAATATGACTGAAGCAAAGTATATAGTATCCAGTCTGCAAGAGAATGTTTTGATGATAATCGACCTACTTCCAATGTCCATTACTGAACTACTTCCAATGTCCACGGTACATTAATCACCCCAGACAGTGCTTACCTCCTGTTTCACTATTGTAGGCTGATGTGTCAAAAGTGGAATTATCTTTGGGAAGCTGAATGCTGGCTATTAGCATATTGTTCACTTCGTCCGCCCTAGAGTCATTATTTAGGAAAATGTAAACTGCGGAAGACATTAAGATCTAGCCTACACCCTCTACATAGACATGCTCTGTACCAGTGTCCATGCTTGTGGTTGTTAATTCAGTTTGCAAGACTTCAACATTTAGTTCTTGTTTTCCAGAAAAAACAAACCCTTTTTAGAGCTTAAGGAGGCTGGGTATCAATATTTTCCCCCTAGTTGAAATGGAAATTAACAATTATTTTTAATGCACTTGTCCGAGATTGACAGGATGAGAACTTTTTTCACATCTACTCATCCCATGAGAGACAATTCATCCCTAAAATAGTTTTATTCATCCCATATTTTCTTACTTTATTAAAATAAAAAAGATTGTACAAGCACAAGGACATGTGCTTTTAATTATTTTAGATGTTCTCATCACCAGGGACAAGTGCATTATGGAATTCACTCGTCTCAAACCAATTTTAACTTGTCCAGGATGAATGGGACGAGTAATTTCTTTGCATTCAGCAAAGGTATCAAACTAAGTCTACTCGCTCATGATTACATATGGCATTTCTGTTATTTCATAAAAATAGGAATAATGTCGCCGATTGCCGACCCAGCTGCCTCAAGAAACAACAAACATTTCATCATCTATGATAACAAGTACATCTTTATCTCTCTCTATATATAGAGAACTAAATGTTGATGTCTTTGCATTTTGAATCAATACATGCTGTGTGACAGCCTACCTCCTTTCTCACTGTCATAATGTGAAGCATCAAATTGTGCGTTATCATTGGGAAGTTGTACACTGGCAATCAGCAGGTGGTTCTGCTCTTCTGACCTGAAAAGTTAAAGGCCAAGGTACTTCCCTAACTCACCCTCCCACAAATACTTCTCCATTTGTCAATTCACTGATCCAAAAGTTTTCTTTTCATGCGACTTTACAAGTTTAAAATTGTATCAAAATATGTAATTGCATACAGATAGCTAAAAGTCTTAAATATAATCAATTAATTCCACCCTCTAATGTAAAGAAACTTTTTAAATTTTCTTAAATATGCATTTTCACTGTTCCATTAAAATCAAATTAATGACATTAAAAGTATACCTTGTCCTTTATGGGGATAAACAGAAAATTCTTTATAGACACAGACATAAAAACCTGCAAATACATTGGTAAATCTTAAACAAACCATTTATAAATATACTGGAATTATAAGTACTCATAATACATCTTGACTACTCATTTCTCTCATTAATACCAGCGATTTTTTTCTACCCATTGGTACTGGTACCGGTACCCATTCAATTGGGGGGGTATGGCGTCTAAATCGAACAAATTGGGAATTTTCTACCAATGTATCGGCAAATGATTTCAACTAAAAGAAAAGAAAAAAGAGTTCTACAAAACAAGAAGTAGTAAATTGGGAATTTTTAGTCTCAAAATTGGGGAAAATTAATGGTTTTTGGCATTGGGAATGGTACCGTTTATCGGTACCAGTTATATAAGGAAAAAAAATGCTGAATACAAATGTACTTCTAAAAATGTTTGAATTAGATGAAATCCAATCCAATTTAATGTTAGATCAGCTCACATATTCACTACACCGACATCTAACAATATCACATTAAGGGTCACTTTCTGGTAAACATGAAGATCGCTCGGACTTAACCTGAACGGGATGTTGTTAGGTCCTTGTATAGCAAACTACAGTATGTGAGCGGATCAAAGGATCTACTTTTAATTAGATTGCACTTCTTCTAAAACAAGTTTTAAAAGAAATATCTTCATAAGCTATGAAAAATCATCATGCATTATATAACGGAAAAGCAAATTAAGTAGTGTGCAATGTTTAAATGTCTTTACATATCAAGTCATTACTAAACAGTCGGGGATTCAATAAAAATTAATGCATTAAATCCTGACACATATTATGATAAAATTCACAAGGTTTTTAAAAAATGCTTTTTGAGTAAACATTTTTTCTCTCTAAGTGTTGCTTCATAAGGAGTGTCGTATAATTAATAATAATTGCCCATAGTCCTGGTTTAGTGTAAAATGGGAATTAATCAGTCAGATTCCTGATAAATACAAGCAAGTGCTGAGCCAGTTTGTCGACATGATTAACAAATCATAAGTTGCTTACTTAGCAAATATATTAGCAATAAAACATCATAGAATTTGGTGAAAATGTCTACTTTTCCAGTGTTACTAAATGTCAATATATCATGTACTTCAAATCAAAAATAACATTGTAGCCCTTGTATGACAATTTTCATCATACAATAAGGGTAATACGGTGAAAACTGCCTAATCCAACACTGCAACACTTTTCATCAAACAATAAGGGTAATACAGTGAAAACTGCCTAATCCGACACTGCAACACTTTTCATCGTGCATTCCAACCCTTACTTACAGTCTCAATCCCATATTTTCAGTGTTTTTATACTGTTTATTCCGACACAGTGTGTTACAACCACAACAAAAATATCCCAGTGCAGGTTGGATTAGACAGGTTTCGCTGTATATTGTTTCACCCCAACATTAAAGAGCGGACACTCACGTGTGTGTTCCCAGGATCAGTCTGTGTAGGGAGTAATCCTTGCCTTCAGGTCTATATAATATCAGAAACAAAGAAAAGGATTTATACAGTATCCTACATGCCATGCAAATAAGGAAAACAAACGAATCTGAATCTAATTATTCATTCAATGATATCACAAGTTTTCTCTACAAACATCCAGATGCTAAGCAAAACAATATCCTTAAATTACGATACAATATAAAGAAGATTAAAAATAACCATTAAACTTTTTGTGTATGCCCAATAGGGATGTTGCTTCAGTCTATAAATTGGTTCCACTACAATTTACCTCCAAACATTCGGCAAAACAATACTTTTGTTATTCTGGTTTTTTGATCTACCCTATTTTTTAATTTTTTATTTCAGGATTGGGATCTACTTATCGTAATTAATTAAAGTTAAGGATCGAAATATACTAATCATAACTTTTTAAGATCCGGATCTACTTATAATTGAATTATCTGCCCTTGGTTACCCCCAAAGCCATTAATGACACTAGGATATATCTAAGACATCAAAAAGTATGGACAGTAATAGTATATCAGTGTTGAATAACATTTACACAATATATCCTTATTCGTGATTGCTTTCCATTTATCTTTAAATATCCATTGGAGTTATATACCTTTTTAATAATTTGTCCATTACAAAATTCTGACCAACCTACCAGTACCCTATTTCTGAAATGCATGTACTAGGAACCACAATTTTGTTTGGGTTTTTTTTGGGGGGTGGGGGCTTATGAACTACATGTAATATTAATAGTCATATGCCTCTAGCACTTTCGCTGTTACAGGAGATGAATCTTTTTTTCACAAGCCCAAGTCCGGGACTTTAGGGACCAATTTTTGCCAAGTCCCACAGAGAAAACCCAAGTCCAGGTTGGTTATTGTGTTTATATCATATCATCAAATGGCTAAAAAAACACCAGTATTCGAATTTTCAATCTTTTTATTCTAATTGGCATATTTGGCAATCTATCTTGACAGGTCGCATGCAAGAAAACACAAAATATAGTTATGAACTTTAACTTGTTAAGATATTTTATTCTGAAACGCAGTCATTTTTATTCATCAATTATTCATACAATAGACAAGTCCCTTGGACTTCCGACGTTTCTAATTGCCCAGTCTGAATAGAGAATTTGCTAGTCCCAGACTTCGGGCTTGAAGAATTTTAAACCCGTGTTAAAGAAAATTGGTAAAAGTTACCCTATTAAGAATGGGGCTACAGCATGAAGCAGAACAGTGCTCTGGATAGCTCAATGCTGAAATTGTACACTAATATATCAAAACCAATAATGCCAATTTTGATTGCATTTATGAATAAGAAAACCAAATAATAATTTGAAATTTCATCTATAAGTATTGAATGACTTGGACCTTGCTTCTTGGCATTCATTTCATATTTTTATTAAAACTGGATCCTTGCTGTTTAACATGGACTAATAGATTTCAGAATCTATAACCCCAGGTGGCTATCACTTTGAAATTGAACATCCCCAATGTGTCCAAACTTCAGCGAAAGCTTTCATTTGAGACAGGGCGTGACTGTTGTCCTCTGCCTACCTTGTGACATCAGGGAGCCACTGTGCTGTCAAGCTTGGCCATTCCAGGGCATGGGTCATAACCAAATCGTACAGAAATGGTGTGTTTTTCTTCCATATTTTGTATTCCTCGTTGATAACTCTTTCTTCAACGGCATCATCAAATCCTTCTAAATGTTCAAACAGAAGCAATTTTACTATCATAATACTGTCCACACTCACAACAAAATAAAAGCATCATGATTCTTATCGCATGACTGGAATTTTCCACTGCCCAATGTAAGGCCAACATTTCATTCTCAAGTAGAAAAATTACCTCTATTTTACCCCTGGTATAAAGAAATTTATGAAATGAAAGTATGGAATCTGCCACAAGTCACAACTCAAAATACTATCAATAAAAGTTTGACTAGCATAAAGGAAATCTACAAAATATTGATAAAAATTTTTAAACGGTTGAATTTTGAAAGTAATGAAATTTTCTTAGAATGGCTCATTTGATTATTATGTATGTTGTATTGCTTGAAAATCATTACTCAGCCAACATTATCCATATCCCAATTTTTGGTCAAATGTCATCAAATTCCCAATCCAAAGGGCCCCAAGACCCTTCTCAAACTGCTGTGGAAAATTCCTACAAAGTTTACAGTACAAAACTTTTTTTTAAGTAGTCAACAGTCCAAAAACAACTACATCTAGGTGGGAGTCTAGTGGTCAGAGTGTCCGCTTCACAACTGGGAAGTCCTGGATTTGATTTCTGATTTCAACATTACATCGAACCTGAGGCGAGCGAAGATCCAGAACTTGCAACACGTCATTAGGTATTTAATCCACCTATTCATTTAACGCGGGAAATATGTCGCAGTTGATTGTGCATTGTGATGTTATATCAACTGCAATTTTACTTCTTTCAAACCAAACAATTATCAACAACAAAACGTACGTAAGTATGAGAAAGCTTCTCTGGAATTAAAAAATGTTTGGTACTTTCCAAACTATTCATCTATTTTATTTATGAGGTCCATGAAGCATACCGCAGTGACGGCAACATTTTTCAAGAAGCATTACAGGTAATATTCATAATTTTTAAGCTGATGAAGAGCAAATCACGTGACTCAAGAGTGTAATCATTGGAGCGAGTTTGTCACTTTGCGACCTTTGCTTACTTATATGATAGACATATACAAATAAATGTAGACTCTGCTTTAACACAATAAAGAAAGCTATAATCCAATCATTCTCATTTTTTAAGCATCATTATCTTTTGACATTTTTACCTACCAAAAATCACATTTACTTGTGTAAACCCCTATTTTTCAAAAAAGCAGTGAGAAACTCTAGTCTTCTGAAACCGGCTTACTAGGTGTATGCCAAATTTCTGGGTAAGAATTCTCCCGATACCAATTGTCCATATTAACAGGTTGGGAACACTTCCCCTATAGTGAGATATTCTCGCTAAAACGCGATTATCCTTCTTTAGCGAGAAATAAACATTACCATAAACAGGTGTTTTGGCGTCTTTATTGAAAATAATGGCAAATCCTGTGCAACGCTGAATAAGTGCGACACGCACTCAACATGATCAGGGTTTTCACTTCCTTTTCATTGAACAGGCCTATAAAGGATTTGAGAATATCTCGCTATTGGGGAAGTGTTCCCAACCTGATTAAGTGTACGCCAATGGGCCAAATACAAATAAATGAAGTGTCACGCCAGGTTATCAAGGGCCAACCAGCGAATTTGGTGTATGCTGGTTTGAAAAAAGCTATCCCACCAACATCACTGCGGCCTAAATTTTGCAGCCCTTTATCGGCAATGGTGACTTCTTTATACGAGTGAAATATTCTTGAGAGGGACGTTAATCAATATTTAATCAATCAATCAATCCCTATGAGAATGAATAAACTCATTAGGATGACATAAAACAACATGTAACCAAACAGTTACGCCATCTCCTAATTAATAACAGGCGCAAGAAATAAAAGGAGCTCAATCATAAATTCCAGCAGTCTTTGTTCCATTCCGAAATTACTCTATCCTACGTTTACATCAGTAATGACTTCTCATTGCTCCACATTAAATTAACTGATGGTGTGAGACTGAGTATACTTTAGCAATACATCATTCAGAAGAACGCCATCCATGACAATACTGCATACCCCGGGTTAATATCACAACAATCAAGGAAACGCCACTAAAATGTACGCCGGTTCAGTACTAAAGTCACATGTATATCGTTGATTCGGAATATGTTGGTCAATTAACGACATTTTCTGTTATAAATATATATATTACACATCAAAATAAGCATTTACCGTCTTTATCTGTCATCTTTGTGGCTTCTTTCTTTTTGTTCTCCCAATTTACATGCGCACAACTCGCGCCAAATCATTTACTGCGAACCAGTTTGATTCTCATTTCATGAATTCCGACCTCGATTGAAATTGATTTTATTGATTCACTTATTCGGGAAATAAAAGAACAATTTGAAAAGGTAATGATCAAATAAATTGTATGTAATGAAAATGCAAGTGTATTGTAGAAGAAATTCAGAATGACTGTGTCGTCCACATATTGCAGCAATTGGTATTCTTTCTAAGAAAGTTTAATTTTCTTTCCAGACAATACCTAATAATTTCAATCATGAAGAAGTTACATTTCTAATCATCATACCCATCCAGCACGTTCTACAAGTACACGTATTTGCCTGAAACATACGATTTACAATGCATTTATGTGGATTGTACTAATATATATGTGTGTACATAGAATGTGCCGATCACAATGCGTTTGTAAAGGTTAGAAATTTTCTCAATATAATTTGTAATACAATGTCTAAATCCGTCCGCCATGACAGTAATCCAATCCAGTTCACACATATGAGTTTATTCGAAGCTCCTTTTTCATATTGAGGTCATTTACATTATATACCAAAGGTGTTTCCCTCGTCGGGGACCGATGCATATATGGCAATCATTCATGAGTAGAAGACAAGATCAGTCGTGGGTATCTCACGATGATGTTTTCCCGACCCTGAGCCTTCACTAATTATAGTGTGCAGTGAGCAGGTGCAAATCCACGATTAAAGAGCGAGTCCAGGAAATTTTGAAGGGGGGGGGGGGTGTTCTAGCATTAATTTTGGTTTTCAGAAGAGGGGGGGGGGGGTCCACCGTCAAAATGCATTACCTTGAAAATTTTCTCACGAAAGGGGGGGGGGAGAGTCCAACCCCCGAAACTCCCCTCTTCATCCGCCACTGGATTCTCATTTAGGTATGTAGGTTAGAGACCTGGAGCAGAACGATAGCTTTAATCTGGTAATGCCCCGAACACCTAGGCCTCGTATATCTGGATACAAAAGGAATAATTTCGAAACGCAAAGTTAATTGCACTTCATAAGGAAGTCTGCAATATTTTTTTTTTTGTTACCTCAATGTATGATAAAGGTAATCATTATAATTTTTAACTTCTTTCATCAGGCACATTTTGATATTTCATTGAAATGTTTTGAAATTTATGTGGCATATATATTTTTGGACTCTCTACTTCGCCATAGTCAAAATTACTTGCATACACGCGCAAACGTGTGCGTTCGATTTTGATTAGCTAATATTAAAATAACCGGTAAATCTCTTATGAAGAATAGAATGATATCGACATACTACAAAGTCTTAGAATATAAGATGATTGGTTGTGCTGAAGCACAATGCCACCACTTTTTGAATATAGGGACGTTTGGGGAACGTCCGTAACGGTCTCCATTACAATTACATTAGACCTACTTTCTTATATTTGATATTTATAGGCTCTGATGAATATGTCTGATTAATAAAATTATTGTCTGGGTAAAGTTGTTCTTTTGACGAATTAGCTACAGGTGAAAGAACTCACCATAGCCTCATCTGGAAGAAATAGCTATAGACGAGAGAACTTACTAGAACTTCTTCAGATGAAAGAACTCACTAGAGCTCCATTCGGAAGGTTGGATACCTTTGTAAAGTTGATTACTTTTGTTTCTGAACAGTATACGTAGTTTTGATACTTGTTCAAGCGCGGATCCAGAATTTTTTTTCCAGGGGGGGTCGAACCTTTTCACAAAATCGAACCCGTGATATAACTCATTTTTCTTATAAATCGTTATAGATCTATTGTAATTTTTTTTTTATCTTTGCAAATTCCATGGGGGGTGGGGGGTGGGGGGTGGGGGGGGGGGGTGTCCGGACCCCCCCCCCCCCTCTAGATCCGCGCATGCTTGTCAGAAACTTTCGTTGAAGAAGCATTACCAATATAATGCACCTAGACTGAAAATTGCTACTGTTAGATCCCTTGGTTTTGAAAAAACAAACGACTGTATGTCAAGTGTGATTCAAATGTTGCTAAAAATGAAATTCATTTTTTGACAGACTATCCACATTTTAACACATAAATGGATTAATAAATGAACAAATAAATAAATAAAAATCCTTTACTAAAGGAACCAATAAACAGTTTTGCAATTTAAATAATCATGAAAACTGTGCATTATGTCAAGTGATAATGGCGAGGTGCTCTACCTACCCGGGGCTTCTTCTAATCCTAATCTGATAATCCAGAAATGTAACATTGATAAAAATGCTTTATGTTCGGTGGGTATGCTTTAGCACAATTCATTTTAATCTATATTGTTATTATTTTTGTTATAAACCATTGTCATTTTTTGTTTGCACTGTCATATCAATTCTGTCGGGCCTCCATGACGGCCCATGATTGGGGATAAAACTTATCTTATATCTCATTCTGGGTAGTTATGGAGGTATAAACGCTTCAGAATAAATTTTCTATATCAGAATACAATAATTAACATGACATATAAAACTTGAAATTGCAAGGACATGTGTGTCTCAACAACCACCTAAAACGCAAAATAAGATATGATCAAAATACACCTGAATTTAAAACTTCAAAGTTTCTATATTCATCATATGATTTATGATATAGCTGGATGGAAAGTGGTAATATCGCTGCAAAGATAAAATATATATACAGAGAGAGAGAGAGAGAGAGAGAGAGAGAGAGAGAGAGAGAGAGAGAGAGAGAGAGAGAATAAGACTAAAATAAGACAGTAGCAAAAACTAACAAGTGACATGTATATCAGTTTTGTTAAAATCAAGCCCCCCACTTTGCTTCTTTATTTGGCAACAAATCGAATATCAGGGCACAGTGAAAGGTCCAATTTATTCGCGAGCCCCGCCCACTTTTTCTGATCGGGTTCGTAATTCGGATGTTCATAATCATCGTGATGCTCAGCATGAAATAAATTTCACCTGTAGAAAGATGCTGTTTACTAATTTTAGCATATATTTATAATATATCGAATGGAATGGTTAGTTAGAAATTAATAAAAATAATAATCGGATTTAATATTACATATATTGGTGCATCACGGAAAAATTAATGTATTTTTTTTTCAAGATGGCGGATTATGGGAAGTTTACAATCGTGCAATTTATAATGAACATTTCATACTGCAGTAAACTTTCATAAAGCGGAGACAGTTTAGGACAGGGGGCATTTTTCTAAAGAGATAATTCACTAAAATTCTCAATTTGGCATGGAACAACTGAAACTAACGCATCAAGAACAAGCATTTTACGGAGAGTGTTTCCAATCGTGTGATGCGGATGGAAATGGAAGAATAAGCAGCAGCAGAGCCTCTGACTTGTTTATGTACTCAGGACTCGGTCCGGAAGTGCTCCTGCAGGTACGACTTACAGGGTCTGCAGTAAATTCTGCATCCTTAAACAGCAGTGGGGTCCTTAAAAGAAATTGTGATTGTAAACATGCTTTTCGAAATTTATTTATAAACAACTTGCAAGAGCGCTCAGCCATGTTATTTAACTACATGTAACTTGAATACATTTTTAAAAATGTAAAGAAGACCAATGTGACTAGGTATGCCATGTTAGGCTGAGCATTATGCATGTTTATTATTATAAATAATGCTGACTTATGATATTTATGTAAACAAAAGTGTTTAAATGACTCATGGTGTTTCTTGCTTATGAAAATGTTTTAATTGATCAGTGAAATTCTAACACCAACCTATCAATTTTCTATATTATATTTTACCATTAATTGCAATGGAGAACGGGGACAGGACCCCAGGGATCTGTGGAGAATCTCTGAACTAGAACATGTAGAGCTGTTAGTATGAGGGTTCATGTTTCTGATTTGCAAGTTGAAAATTTGGAAACTTGCGAAATCTTAGGAGCTTATTTTTTATGTTGAATTTTTCATAAGAAGTTGATTCATTCAAGTAGTACCTGTCAGATTTGGTTCTTGTAGGTTCACATAATTAATATTTACAGACTATGCAGCTATTGTCCTTCACTGAATACTTTAATACTGTTAGTCTGTTACAGTACAATAACTGTCGCTGGATTCTAATGACTTGTAAATTGTTAAGTAGGAATTGTCAGTTTGGAAATATACATGCAGGCTATCTCATTGTGTCAGTGGTATAGTTCACAACAACAATGTATTGGTGCATGATGGGCATTTATGGCACATGCCAAAATGTGCTATCAAAGAATAAAACTGACTGATTGATGTAAATCTGAACTATACTCCATATCAAGAATTTATGCCAAATTTTCATGTGATATTAATGATTTCTGGCCCATGGAAACTGTACTGGGTGAAGCTTATTGTATTGGATGTAACAAAAAAGAGTCACAAGTGCAGAAAACTGGGCATTTGATTAACATGCAGTGATTTCTGAAATAAAGACTTTTTTGTCAAATATCTCCAACAAAGCATAAAACTTATCATGAAATGCTTTGTGTGCATTGTGTTCATGGAGTTCTGCACTTCCAATTTTATTTCAAGTGATGTGTTATCCAGAAAATTTCAGTACATGTATTTAATTATTGATGGGGTTTGAAATAATGCTTGAAAGTAGAAGATTCGCTTATTAGGTTTTGTGCTGATCATCACAATTTATGATTTTCTGAACAATTCTTGTGTTCACATGATCATAGTTTCAATTGATGATTATTCTACCCTGTCATTGTACATATATATCTATATTAAGGGAAACTATCAAAGTAATATCTATTTTTAAAACCCTCATCATAATGGTTAATGTCAAAATTGTTGGAAAATAGCTCCTTCTGTCTGAAGTTTTTGTGGAAACATGAAACTTGTGTCTTTTAGGTTTCATTTTTGTGCCCCTAAGATTGAAGGTAGTGATTTGAAAGATCAAGGTCAAGCTGTGTGACAGTTTAAGGTCAAGGTCAGTTGACTAATGTGAATGTTGCCACATTTGTGGATTTGGTTTTTAAAAATGCAGGCTATTACTCTCCAACAGGTTCAGAATCTATTTCTGTTAAAACTAAATCTGAAAATATAGAAATGTTGTACTGTAGCATTTACACCTACTCAGTTACATTGATTAACTCATGTATTTATAATGCATGCTGTATTTGGCATGGTATCCACTGCTGTATTAGAGGAAATGACCTGGTGTCATATTTCAGGCTAAAAGATCATCTGCGTATAGAAATGTTTACATGTTAAATGAAGCTGTGAACAACAAGCCATTAATGTTTATTTCAATGTCACATTGTCCTATTTTCAGTCATGGATGTGAATTTAAAGATAAGGGTCAAGGTGTTATATTAAGTTTTTAAGTAACATTTGTAATGCAAATTTTGGGAAAGTGAGAAATACTTGAAAATAAAATATGAAAAGTGTTCTTGGTGCACACGCAGTATGTTGATGCAGCAGACCAGAAAGACACAAAATCCATGATGTTCCCTGAAATCTCGTCAGTAAATAAGATAAACTGTAATAAATTGTGAATTGTTTGTCATGGCACAGTCAAAGTCTGGCCTGCATTATATTGATGAGGAGCATTGCAAAATTTTCAGAAGTATCTTTTTCTGTCCTTGTAGGTAAATTAATTTGCATATAGTATTGTATTTTAGTTGTCATTGATTTGGTTTGATATTACTTATAGAAAGTAGAAACTTTTCATTATTTCTATTTTTTAAGTTTCGAATTCATTACGCATGTCATCTAATTTTGACAGATATCAGAGCTTTGTGGTGCCAAGAGACTTGGACATTTTGGCCGTAGTCAGTTTTATATCGCCCTGAAACTTATAGCTGCTGTCCAGAATGGATATCCGGCCAAACTGGACAGTCTAAATACAGGTAAGCACAAATCAATTAATACCAACCCATACTGGACAGTCTAATGTAGTTACCCTCTCAAACTGGACAGTCTAAATGTAGGTGGGTACAAATTACTACCCACTAAAACTAGACAGTCTACATATAGACATAAAACAACTTCTACACCACTCAAACAATCTGAAAACTCGAAACTTAGAAAATACTCTTAGTTTAAAGGTGGGACAAAAAATGTTTCCTGTAACATGCTGCAAAAACATGGTTTTGGGGGTTGTTCCCGTAGGCATTCTTTTTATGGTCCTGTAATCAGACATTTAGGGGCATATAGTTTTCGGTCTGTCCATGTCTGTCTGTTAGTCAGCTTGTCTGCAAAAACTTTAACCTTGGCCATAACTTCTGCATGGATAGGGATAGGGCTTTCATGTTTCACATGTGTGTTCCTTGTTACATGACCTTTCTTTAGGTAGGAAAACTTTTGATCTTGACCTTGGAGTTTACTTTCGAATGATTAGTGCTAGGGCTTTCATATTTCACAACGTGTGTATTCCTTGTGACAGTACCGTTCTTTCGGTATCAAACTTTTAGACCTCATAACCCTAACTTTGGAAATTGACCTACTTTTGAAAAACTTTAACATTGGCCATAACTTTTGAATGGTTAGTGAAAGGGCTTTCATATTTCACATGTGTATTCCATGTGACAAGACCTTTTTTGGATGTCAGAATTATTTTGCTGTCATAAGGGGCATCAGTGTTTCACAAACACATCTTGTTTCTCTTTTGAAATAGTGAGGGCATATTGTGTTGTTCTTCCATCCACTTGTCCAGTCTATGCGAAAGTTTTTTGGACCACACAGGACATTCGGTCCTGTGTAATCAATGAACACACCGGACCGAACCAAATTTTGTCAGACCGAAAAACCTAATGTAAAAAAGAGAAACACGTGAAAATGCAAAACCAAGGAAATCTTATTTATCATACTAGTAATACTATACCAGGGATCCCTCCCGCATAATACTTTAGACGGTCCATGCGGTTTAATCACATTCATTTACGTATTTAGATTTGTGTGATATTTTTTACTTATAACAAACATTTAATTGACTCGGCGTCAAAATAATAAAGCTTAAAACCGAATACTGAGACATCGGACATTCCAAATGCCACATCGGACCTGAGGCACTGCACATCGGTCAGGTCCGACGGTCCGATGTCTTTCGCATAGACTGCTTGTCACAAGATACAGATGATTTTAAAATTCACTTTGATTGATTTACTGACAACAGATTTATGGTCCATTTTCCAGTTCACTTATTTCCAGCAGATTTATCAACTTTGAAAATTTTCTAGACTTTATGTTTCTAACTCGTTTTTACTATAATGCTGGTAGGTACATGCATTTTATATATTTGGTTTGTAGTACATTGTATTTAACAATAACAAATCAAGGTTAAGTTTCATTCAGTTGATGTTATGTAAGGTTATAGCCCATTAACTTTAAGAATTTCAAGCAAGCAGATGTTGACCTAATTTTTTAATGTATTGATATGATGAATTGCAAATCAAACGTTTTTTTTTAAGGTTTGTTTCAATTGACGTGGCAATTTATTGGCTATAAACTGTTATACTGGGCTACCAGATGGGGGAATTTAATGAATTCCCACATATATCTATTCCTCACATAAAATAGCCATCAAATAAACTGTATGAAGGCGAATAGTCTGACTGAGGTGACGTGAAGTATATTCATTTAGCTTCATTACTTTTAACAAAGTTTCTTACAACATGAAGAATTAAATTTGAATCTTGTTTAATTTTGGCATAACCAACTGGGTAAATTTGATTTAAAGTGAAAGTTTTTTCCTAATTAGATAGAAAAGCATTTTTTCAGAAAGAGTTTGGGTTGGCAGCAAAATGAATGGGTCTGTGAGTTTTCAGGTAACCATAAAAAAAATCATTTTTGGCCCTATCAACACTGAATTATGAGAAATGACTTTTTAAAGTAAGTTTTATAGCAAAGTGTTGTGGAAATTACACATTGAACGTAAGGTTATCTTAGGAATGATTGTGTTTTTGGATTACTCATTTAAACAGGGCAGTCTAAATACAGGGATATAGGTACGACAGTTCAGTCCTTATGACTTTGACAGGGGAAGTTGGTTTCTGTTGAGATCACAGTATAAATACACAAGGTATACTATTACATTGGTTTAGCTGTCCTGCATTACAAATGTACAAAATTTGTGAGGATGAAGATTCATTACATTTGTATGTAATGCACAAAGGCTTGACTTGAATTATGACCGAAAAAAATAAATAATTACAAAGCCTTGATAGATCCCTTTACTCATCAGTAAGTAAATGTTGTCGTTAGATACCAAGTTCACCATGCTCCATGTAGAGGAGCACTATGTACCACAAAAATTAGAACTACAGCAATAATATTTGGACAAGGTTAAGCTGACGCTGGTGTAAGATGATTCTTTATGCCTCCGATGGTACTGTGTTACATCTAAACAAAGCCAAGGTGTCCCGTGAACAGGGATATACAATAACAAAGCAAGTGGAACATTGGCTTATTTCAACCAGCTAGAGAGGGTTTTTATGTACCAACATAGTTTTAATGTTTACAAGCATATGTTGCTTATAAGAAGTTTTTTGTGTACAAACTTGTACAAGCATATGCTCTTTATTTTCAATATGTAAGGGTTTGTTGAAACATCTGTTAAGAGGGTCCTTAATGTGTATGTGTTGGCAATCATAGTAAATATTGACTCAGCCAGCACAACAACTATCTCTTTGATATGTAAATATGTATATTTGAGATACATTGGTTTGGCTAGGAGTGGATCATTTTTTCTATGGGGTGTAGGGTTGGTTCCAGTGGAATTGCAGGGTGGAGGTATATTTACATTTAAGATTAGAAGATGCCGCAAATTTATCCAGGAGTACTATAAACCCCGCCTGGTCCAGCAGGTTATACAGAATTTATCCAGGTGTAATGTAAACCCCGCCTGGTCCAGCAGGTTATACAGATGATTAGAATCTTTAACTTTTGTGGGGTAAATTTTTTGTGGTTTAAAAAATATCTTGTTTATGAGGACTTAATTTTATTGTTGGAGAGTTCGGGGACTAGATTTTGTTGTTGGAGAGTTTTGGGGACTAGATTTTGTTGTTGTAGAGTTTTGAGGAGTAGATTTTGTGATTGGAGAATTTTGGGGACTTAATTTTGTGATTGGAGAGTTTTGGGGACTAGATTTTGTTGTTGGAGAGTTTTGGGGACTAGATTTTGTTGTTGTAGAGTTTTGAGGAGTAGATTTTGTGATTGGAGAGTTTTGGGGACTAGATTTTGTTGTTGGAGAGTTTTGGGGACTAGATTTTGTTGTTGTAGAGTTTTGAGGAGTAGATTTTGTGATTGGAGAGTTTTGGGGACTAGATTTTGCTGTTGTAAAGTTTTGAGGGCTTGATTTTGTGGTTTGAATGTTGGATAGTAGGTTATTTTTAGTTGTACTTCAATTTTCTGTTGTTTTGAGATTTAAATTTGTGGGTATGGCTAAACCAAGAAAACAGTGAAAATGATCCCCAAACGAAAATTAATGATTTTGCTGTACATTGATGTAATTTCAGATACGTCCCTCTTTCCCAATTGGGATCAGCTTACTTTTTATAATGTATTAATTATGATATAGTAATTAAATCAAGTACACAATTATTCATTTTAATTCAACATGTACAGTTATTGCCCCTGACATTACTAGGGTCTATATGGAAGAAATCTGAAGAAAAAAACTAGAGATACAGTTTGGGTGATGACATGAAAAACATTTTTTTTTTTAATTTGTCTTCATCAATCAGATGTAAAGTGTAACAGGGACACCAGGCAAAGCTCCCCACACATAAAGGTGCCTTTGATCTCTCATCCCTTTGCTTTCAGTGGAGTTCTGTCCATTTGCTTGATCAATAATCAGATCCCAATAACATGGTGTTGGTTCAATTAAAAGCTGGACAGCAATCTTTTCTTGTGAAAGTTTGTGTGGTATGTGGAATGTTTCGTGGGTAGATGTAATTAAATGTTATCTTGGTAGGTTTTTTTTTAAAACAACAAAAACAATTTCTCAGATTTCTTTCATGCCAAGGAGGCATTAGGCTGGTAACAGTGGTTACTAACTAGGGCAACTGGTCCACATCTTTGGGTTCTGCAGGTGAGGGTTCTTGGGTACATTGAATTTTTAAAGTGTCATTTTATCTAAGTGGGCTGCAAAAGGGGTTGTGAACTATCATAGTTTTAACTCTTTGTGATGTTACCGAAGAAAGAGAGAGAGAGCAGATTTTTCTTAGTACATTTCTAATTAAAAGTAACATCTTATAGTGGACCTTGTTGTACAAAGGATGGGATGTCAGATCAAATTGTATGGATCCTTCATCAGTTCTGTATACTAATGGGTAACTTTCAACATTTTGTGATGGTTTGGACTTCATCACTGATCCTTTTGATGGTCCACTCTCTTTATTCTGAAATACACATAGTCTATTTGTAGTTTGCATGGAGTGTGAAATTTTGTATGCTGCTTTCATACTTAGCTGCCTTTATAGAGAGAATGTCACAGATTACTTTAAGACTGTCTATTGATCTCAGTACTGACAATAAATGATGTCAGAAGCATGCCATGATGAAGAAAAACTCTGGCTCTGCATAATTAAAAGTGTACACCTCTATATAAAGAACAGGCAAACACAAAGTGAGAACACTGCAGAAAGGAACAGAAGTTTGTCATTGTGATACATGTACTGCACAGGCGATTATTAATTTACTGCTTGAAGGTAGGGCTCTGTCCCTATACATTATACTGATCATTTGTAGAGGGGGATTTCAGAATCAGACAGGTAGTGTGTTAAGCTTTATCATTTGTCTTTTGTCATGTGATGATGCCCAATAAACATTGCATAATAATACTATATATGTCTGTAATTGTGTTTTATTTAGTAAAGCTTTAATCTTATTTTGAAAGTGTAATCACATGTATGTAAATTCATGACCGAATAAGATTGATTCTCAAGGTGAAATTGTGAAAGAGTAATCAGTTGCAGATTAGAAGCTGTGTATAGAAAACAATGGATGGTTTCTTCATGTAGTTCCTCTCTGCAGAGTTAAACAGAATTCTGTGATTATTGTAAGTTTATCATGCTGACTGTAACAGCGCCTATTGTGTGGAGGGACATGTTTCTTTTGACTTTTTTTGTAAAGTTTGTAACAAACATCTATTTGACTACGAGGCAGTGTGAGATGGCTTTTTTATCTTCCTTAGATATAGACGTAAAGCAGTCTTAGCATTGTGATGTTATGGTCCTGTTCATGTTGATGATTTGTGTAACCCAGTCTTGGCACATAAAGCGATTGATTTTCTGTTATATTTCTGGTACAATAAAATATCTGTCAATATATAGATAAATCAACTTATCTCAAATGTTTCCAAGAGCTGATGCAGAGTTGAAGCCTCATGGTATATTTCATGGGGTCTCATTACCCTTGTTCATTGTGCTGATAAACAGTTCTATTAGTCTCGTTTAACCAGACACTCAATGGTTTCCGAAAACTCCAATTAGAGACAATCTGGTTAAGACTCACGATACCACTAGAGGGCGTAGTTTAGTTTCATTTGGTTTAAATATGAAGGTCTTCAAAAGCAAATGGTCATACTCCCATAATGAATTTGGAAAATCATGTACAGAATAGTCTTTCCATCCTGTTGGCAGCACCGCAAAATATATTTCCTGTCTACCATTTGACTTGCAAATATTTGAGTTTGAAAGGTATATCTGATTAATTTTTTTGCTTCAAACTTTAGTCATTTTGGAATGTGTTCTTTGCCAATCAGATTCAATACCAGAATTTTGATAAGCCTTTTTCTGACATTGCAACTGAAACTTGACCAGACTCATGCTTGTTGGGGTTTACGGAAACAGCCAAGCATCGGGTTGAATGACGACTGGTTGAACGAGATTAATGTTTTATCAGAACTGCAAACCCATATTTAGCATACAACTGACATTTGCTTTGGTAATTTGAAATAATGATGGGTTTTTTTCTGATGAAGACTGTAAACTACCTGTAGCCAACCGTTATCATTAGTGTACAGTATTTCTACTAGTGTGAAGTTTATTGTGACAGAACTGTAACTAACCAACTCTACATTCTCACTCAGTCTGTGTCAATGGAGACTGAATTTTAATATCCGTGATAAAAGGTAGTTATAACAATTTTGAAAGCAGGGATGTTATTTTTCTTCTTCTCAGAACTTCTGTTTTACAGAAGCTCTCCTTAATTTTTTTTGGAAATTTAACATGATTGTCTAGCTGGCTCTTCCATGTTAAAGATTACTGGATCGTGATTTACGTCACTCTCCCTCCATCATTAAATGTTCCATGAGAGAGAAAAGAGGGATAGTGAAATTACCATGTAGATTTAATTACCCAAATGTGACTGCAAAATAGTTTTTACACATATAGTCGTATGGCTGAATCCTGTGAAGTTTTGTAAATTTATACAAGTATGAACTGTGTACCAGTGTTGCAAAACTCTTTACAAAATAAATTCTTCCACATGTTCCAGCATAAAAGTTTCTTGCTTGCTTGATGGTAATGATCTCTGAAAATGAAATTAAATAAATTTTGATGACTCTACCGTCTGTGTACAATATTTTACAATCATATTTTTGATTTATCTCTTTCACATGTTTATTTCGTTCTTTCAGGAACAGACATGCCATTGCCAAAATTTACAAGAACTGCTGACCAAGGTAAATTTTTCATCAGAGAAGCTGCAGATTGCTCAGAGCAAGAGCACGCAGTACTTGATCTTTGAACTGTATTGATGTAGCCATTATTGATTCCTACAGCCAAGAAGTTTAATTGACAGTGTATGAATTTATATGTGTTTCATGACCAATTTAGAGCAGATGAACTGCCCTGTTCAATACATATAAGCAGAAATAAAGTCTAAAACAATTTAAGTTAAGCTCAAATGAACGTGAAGAAAAACTTGACTTGGTGTGTCTTATGACAACAGATTGATAAGTTTTGACTCATTAAATATGTACTTAAGTTTTTAGTATCCAGTTTAAATGATACTTGAAGCCAATGTAGTGTATCAGGGTAAATCTATTTGAAAATTGCTATAGTAAGCAAAACTACAATTTATCTTCATATGATGATTTATAATAATGATGAAAATTTGTAGAACAGTGAAAGAAACATTTGCTATTTAATTCAATTGCATTTGATTTAATCCTTCTGAATGGCAAAAAAAAAAAAAAAAAATATTTCCTGTGGAGCTAATCAATAATGTCAATAATCAATAATGAGATGAGGCTTGATTATTCAATGTTTACTGTTGTCTGTACCTGTCATAAATGCCTCTCTTGATCGTCAGAACGGATCAGTTATTTCCTTTTTAAGAATGTTCATTGCGGAAAAACAATGAAATTGAGAGGAATGAAAGTGTTATAGATGTACATGTACTGCGGAAGATGTTACTGTACTTCGGAAGATGTAAAATGTACTTAGGACGGCCATGGAACACTTGTACTAGATACTGCATAAAAATAACTTCCCTCACTTGATACTATCTTATTTACGTGGTTAAAAGTCGGGAGTCAATGGCAGGCCATAATCTATTTACAAGCACACCAAGTACCAGAGGACTCCAGATACTGAATTGTAAATCTAACATGCATTAATCAGGATTACACAATTTCATTGTAATGAATGGCTCAATCCATAAACAGAGGGTAAACATTAAACTTCCAAGCCATATATATCCAAACATTCTTCCTGGTTTTGGTCATATGAGTGATTATGCAATGCACCTTTTCAATTAACATATGCAGGTTGTATGAAAGATATTCACTATTATGTAATCACCGGAATTCTCTTCTTTTTCTGTTACAGTAGGGAACTCTTTTCTTTCTTTTTTTGTAATGTTCATTCACAGATGCAGTTGATTCACCTGTAGAGATAGTAACACAGGAGTAGATGACTGTATGTATTTTTGTTTTCAGAGAAGAGATTACACACTACATTACCCACTCAAGACGCAGACAGGTAAGTCAGCATAGTGAAATCTGTACCCTGTCTCAATACAGACAGGTAAGTCAGCGTAGTGAAATCTGTACCCTGTCTCAATACAGACAGGTAAGTCAGCGTAGTGAAATCTGTACCCAGTCTTAATGCAGACAGGTAAGTCAGCATAGTGAAATCTGTACCCTGTCTTAATGCAGACAGGTAAGTCAGCGTAGTGAAATCTGTACTCTGTCTCAATACAGACAGGTAAGTCAGCGTAGTGAAATCTGTACCCTGTCTCAATACAGACAGGTAAGTCAGCGTAGTGAAATCTGTACCCTGTCTCAATACAGACAGGTAAGTCAGCGTAGTGAAATCTGTACCCTGTCTCAATACAGACAGGTAAGACAGCGTAGTGAAATCTGTACCCAGTCTTAATACAGACGGGTAAGTCAGCGTAGTGAAATCTGTACCCTGTCTCAATACAGACGGGTAAGTCAGTGTAGTGAAATCTGTACCTAGCCTGGACACAGACAGTCTGAAAATCTTAATCACATCACTCTTTCCAGGGGTATTACAAGATGAATTTTTTGTAGGAAAAAAAAATGAATTGTAGAAATGGTTGAATAAGAAATAGAAGGTAAATGCTTCTCGGGATATATTAATGAAGAATGAGACAATATTTTATCTTTGTTTGTAGAGCTTGATCGTGGTGATGCATGTATTGCTAGATCAAACCGGATGATTTACAAATCATCCAGTTTGGTGTATGTTTTTGCTGTCTACCCCTATAAACACTCGGTGTCTGGGACCCCAAGTGAATATTTAGGTCACACGAGTCACTCAGGTGCCCTATTGCTATTGGTCTGCATCGGTCGTTGTGTTAACAATTGAACATTTTTAGCTTCTTGATGAATACCATTCCAATGCATTCTTTACAAATTTAGTAAGAAGCATCTTTAGGGCAAGGGAGATATTGTAAATTTCAAGACTACTGCACCCCAGGTGCCTTAGGGGCAGGGCAAAAATTGACAAATTTTTAAAAAATCTTCCTTACAACTATACATCTGTTAAAAAATAAAATAAATGCTTAGTCATATAAAGCAGGGAGGTCTCTACAGAAATTGTAGTTTTCATGATCATCAGGTAGAGGTTCTGAATCCAGGGCAGGACCAAACTTGGTACATAGTGTTTATGTGTAAAACATTTCAATAACATTTTCTTTAATGCTATTGATACTAAATTGAAGCTATAATGCTATTGATATTAAATTGAAACAAAGGAAAGCAGATAGATATGTGCCAAAATTGCGAATTTTGCAACCCCAAGGTTCTTTCTGCTCCAGGTTGAATCCAAAATAGTCATATAGTGTTAAAATAATTTATTATGTAAAGTCTTTATCAGTATAGGCATTTTTGGGAGCATTTGTGTTTTAAGAACACAAGTTGTTTTATACTGATGCTGAACATTAGAATTTAGCTTAGATATGCAAAACAGCAAAATTATTATAGATTTCATGAGACTAATGATACTGTTAACTTATACTCGGGTGACCAATAAGGCTTGTGGGCCTCTTTGTCTTAAAGTATATCAGATTCTGCAATTAAGTTAGAAATCAACAGAATTCAATTTAAAACAAGTAATTATCATTAAGTGTAGTATGAAGGTGTAAGAAATTCATTTGCGAACACACGAGGAAATTTGTGAACCCAAGGACATCCTTATTTTTTCTGAAATGAAGACATTTAATTATGGGTGTTGTGTTTAGTGATAGATGTTGATAAGAATTTCCATGTAATGATGTTGCTGAAATAGGAAATCATTATTTTTAGTGTAATAACCATTTATCAGTGGTGTGGTGTAATGAGAAAACAGGGCTGGGAACACTATTAATAGCAAGTTTTGTCACATTTTGTATCACAAATTAAGGCTTTCATTAAGTTTTAAGGCAAGTAGCAATTTAAGAATCCACAAAGTAAATTGTTTTAGGATATCAGGTTTTAAATGTGATGAATGATTTGATGTTTAACTTATCATTACTGAGACTGTAAGGTGGATGAATGCTGGAGATTAATTATTAACATAAAATATGCTGGAATTTTGTTTCCTTAAGTAATTCTGAGTTCATTCTAAACCCAAAGAAGAACCAAATTAATTGATTCTGTGAATTGCTAACTGCATAAGGGGAACTTTTTGTCCCAGTTTCATATTTGTTCAGTTTGCCTTCATTCTAAAATGGTCAAACTTGAATTATGTGTTAGTATTCATGTTTTACTATAAAGTAGTGAAAAGTGGCTTTAAGTGAATTTCAACCTGTGTGAAAGTATTTTTCAATGCACATATAGCATGGGACAAAATTTTCCTTTGTACAGTTCATATGTGAAGTAATCAAGGACTAGGTGCAATAAATGGCCATTTTTTATTTAGAATGTAATACTTATTGAGGCTATATTGGTTTCATGTCTTCACCCTGATTAGACATTGGTATTGTCTTAAAACAGCTTTTAAATGTAGATCTATCTTATAGCTTTTCCGCAACCCTACTTATTATTTTTACACTTCGCTTTTTGCTAATGCAACGATAAAATCTGTAACTGATAATTTTATTTCATTATCATCAAAATTGATATGTTACAAACAAATTTGAAAACGACTAATGTATATTTATCCGTCAACAAAAAATCAATTGTATGCATTCCAAGATTGATACACATGTATGCAAACATGGCAATGCACAGACAATTTGATCCTGTTCCACTTATGTGTAGTTTCATTGGAATGTGTATTCAGATCAGGTCAGATAATTACATTGCATTGATATACACTGTCAACATCAAACCAAATACATGTACTTGAAATATCTTTCATAGTAGACCCCACAATCTCATCATTTTTTATCAACAAAACGTATGTATTCCATTTTGGAAGCTTCACGCTGTGATGTAGCCTACTTTGTTCCTGTATAGGGAAACGTTCAACTGTATATTTCTGAACCGTAGTAGAATAGAAATTAAGTTCCTGTTTTCATGGATGTTTTAGGTTAACCTCCTAAGTCTTGAAATGACGATTGCAATATGAAAGCCTCGGCTAATGCTTCAGTGTTATATCTGAATCATGGAGGTTACCCTAATGCATACTTTATTTCTTAGATAAGCATCAATAATTTCTGTAGTATTTCATTACTTTATGGTAAAAAATAGGGCCAAATTATATGGTTAGTGAACTTCGTTCTTTATAATCAATATGAATTTTGATTTTTTTTCCCCAGGGCCACACAGCAGTCAGCTTCAAACCAACCAACAGTGGGACAATTACCACCTCCTCCTGCTTCCAAAAAATCCCACACTCGATCCCAGTCAGGGCAGTTCAGAGGTGTGGTGGACCGGGACTCAGGGGCGCCCAATCCTAACGCAGTACCCCAGGCAGTAACCACTCAACAGGTATTCCAAAACATTGACCCAGACGAAATCCTGTAATGCTATCCTGATAAAGGTGTTGAAGTAAAATGTCAGCGAATTTATGAATTTTGAAGTATTATATTTTTAATTATTATGAAATACATGTACACTATTTTCCCTCATAACTGCCATAGCCTCTGTTTTTGTATCTATGTTTGTACTGGACAAGTTTTACTATATTTATCTTCAACTTGTCCAAATATGCTACCTGTATGTAAGTGTAGTGTGTGTGTGTAACAATTATCAGTGTAGTAATGTATTCAATGTATAAAAATCATAATTCATATCTAGTAAATGGATGGTGTAATTTTTAGCTCATCTGAGCTGAAAGTTCAAGTGAACTTTTCTGATCGAAATTTGTCCATTGTCCATAGTTGATGTCATTGTTGTCGTCGGCAGCAGCATAAACTTTTCACATTTTCATCTTCCCCAGAACCACTTGGCCAATTTCAACCAAACTTGGCACAGAGCATCCTTGGTTGAAGGGAATTCAAGATTGTTCAAATGAGGGGCCTTGCCCCTTCAAAGGGGAGATAATCACAAAAATGCCAAAATAGGGTGAAGTCATTTAAAAATCTTGTTCCCAAGAACCACTGGGCTAGAAGTGCTGAAATTCATATGAAAACTTCCTGACATAGTCAGAATCAAGTTTGTTAAAACCATGGTCCCCGAGGGTAGGATGGGGATACCATAGGGGATAAAAGATTTATATGCAAATATGTAGGGGAAAATCTTTAAAATCTTCTTCTCAAGAACCACTGGGCCAGGAAAGTACAGATTTAGACGAAAGCTTCTTGATATAGTGCAGATTCAAGTTTGTTAAAATCATGGCCCCCGGGGGTAGGATGGGGCCACAATGGGAATCAAAGTTTTACATACAAATATATAGGGAAAATCTTTAAAAATCTTCTCAAGAACTACTAGACTAGAACAGTTTATATTTACATGAAAGCTTTTTGACATAGTGCATATTCAAGTTTGTTCAAACCATGGCCCCGGGGGTAGGGTGGCACTCTAGGGGATCAAATTTTTACATACAAATATATAGTGGAAATATTTAAAAATCTTCTTCTCAAGAACCACTGGGCCAGGAAAGTTTATATTTACATATTATGTATATGACAGCTTCCTGACATAGTACAAATTCAAGTTTTTAAAAAATCATTGCCCCCAGGGGTAGGGTGGGGCCACAATAGGGGATCAAAGTTTTACATAGAAATATATAGGAAAAATCTTTGAAAATCTTCATCTCAAGAATCATTGGGCCAGAGAAGTTTACATTTACATAAAAGCTTCCTGACATAGTGCCGGCACGATTCATGTTTGTAAACATCACGTCCCCCAAAGGGTAGGGTGGGACCACAATAGGGGATGAAAGTTTTACATACAAATATATAGTGAAAAATCTTTAAAAATCTTCTCAAGAACCACTGGGTCAGAAAAGTTTACATTTACATGAAAGCTTTCTGGCATATTTTACATGTGAATAAATAGGAAAATCTTTTAATATGGGCCAAGGTGACTGAAGTGAGCAATGTGGACCATAGGCCTCTTATTATAATCATAGTATTATTTGAAGGGTTTATTAAATAAAGATAACCCACCATAGGAATTAAAAAACATTATTTACCGCTTGATTGATTTCACATCAGATTTTACGTTGAATTCTATAGGAGGAGACAGTTTTATCAAAATCTTTTAAAAAGTTGCTGTATTTTCAGACAAATCTCCTGGTAAAAAGTTGCACACAACTTTTTTTATAAATTATTTTATAAAAGTATGAAATAAGATTTGTCATTTACTACAGATATTTTTAGAAAATTATTTTGTTTTAATTTTTTTTTTTAAGGGCAGATAACTCTTCCTAAAAGTTTCAAATGCGAAAAGATTGACTTCTAATCATTCACCAGTCATTTGAATTTGAACTTTTTCATTTTCATCATTATTTAACAATAAACAAATCATTCAAAGTTGTTTGGTCTCCTTTCATTATACATGTACATTGAATACCTTAATAGAACATTACCATTGTTGTTTTTGATCTATGGAATGAAGAAAAACAAAGCCTCTCCATGCCTGTCATTAGCAATTGTGTGGTAAATTGTCTTACTTTATTCAACAACTTTAGCTACTGATGTTAGTACAGTTTTCATTTCTTCTTTTTCAGGCTGTATTGAACAGAGAGGAATCTCCAAATAACACCACATCCCCCAGACAATTCACATCTCCACCCCAATCCCCACCATCATCTCCACCAATCACGAACAACATCCAATCAGCTAACAGCATTCCCTCAACCAATCAGAATAGTGTGCATGGACATGTGGTATCCCCAGTGGCAAAGCCATTACCCAATCAAATCCAGGGAGCACCAGCTGCAATGAACTCCTTTCAGACTGGTGTACCCACCGTGATAACAGGGACTGCCCCCACCAATATCCACACGGGGCATCACCACCACAGAATTAATGCCAACTCCACACACGATCCTGTGGAGGGTTGGGCTTTATTTGAGGATGATGAACATGCAGGTATATTAACTGTCTGGTCCTGTGTGCAAATTTTTTTTTCATGACTTACCAGTAGTTTTTTCTCTCTTCATGGAGAAAAGGATCTATTACAAAATCTGTTCTCATCTCCTCATCTTCCTTTCTTACCTGATGATACTGCTGATCAATGATTGAAAACTTTTCTTTCACTTGTTTTTCAACTGTCCTTTTCTTCCTTGGAGGTTGAAGATCAAAGTGCATATTAGTTTTTGTCCAACTTATTCTGTCCACAGCTTTGAACGCTGGACTTCACTTTTTGACTACTAGAAAACAAAATAACAAACATGATATTTGGTCAGGGTGAAGGTTGAAACCATTACTCAATCAAATCCAGGGAGTGACAGTTGTGATGAACTCCTTTCAGGTCAAGGACTAAGGTCTTATTTAGAGGAGGAGGGGGGGGGGGATGTTCCTTCATGCCAGTTCAAAGACTAAGGCCATGCTCAGAGTTGGATCATTAGGTGCTCTTTGTCTTGAATGAAGCACTATCTTGGATTCTTGTGTAGTAATACAGATATTAAAGAAGCCTTGATTTGTATGTGAGTGTCTAACTTGTAACTACATGAGAGTATCAACATTCTTACTTTCCTTAATTTTGAATTCAAATTTTCTGTTGGGTAGCATAATATGTGGATTTGAACACAAACATTTTAAGATTAAGAAACATTACTGTTTACCCTCTTTTTATGCATGAGGTTACACAACAAAAACTACAAGTTTATACTTATATGCAAGACACCAGTCTGCAAATCCATGTTGAGTCTAGACGAATATCAACACAAAAAATTACAACATGCAATGCTGATTTTCCAATAATTCCACTATTAGGCAAACACGTTTATAGTTTAAGACTTCGCCATCATGAAGCTAGCTGCAATAATGTAGCACTCTCTGATATTTACCTTATTGTGATGTCCCCCGTCCCCCCCCCTCCCCCCCCTCCAAATCTAAGAGGGCAACATTATTGCAGCTATAATGAAGCATGTACAGTAAACTTTGCTGTCTGCTTGTAGGTCTGTTAGCACCAGAATCCAGAAAGCCCTATAATCTGGAACCACCTGGATTTGATTCATCATCCATAAGTTCTGATCCAGAGAGTGTGGATGACATATGGAGCATCAATGATGACCAGAAAGAGTATTACATCACACAATTTAAGACCATGCAACCAGATCTGAGCAAAACTATTACAGGTAAAAAAAAAAAAAAAAGTGCCAGAATTGTTATATCACGATCAAGTTGATTCGATACAATACAACTTACGCTGAACATTATATTTCCCTGACAGGAGCGGTAGCGAAGGAATTTTTTGAGAAGTCTAAGTTACAGGTTCATGAGCTATCCAAAATATGGTAAGTACAGATATACACATGAAGCGTGGCATTCTTGCTGCTGAGACAATACAGGCCAGATTGAAGATTCATGGATATTTTTATTCAACTATTGACAGGAACGTTCTCCGGATACATTTTATGTATAGAAATCTGAATTTTGCTAATTAGAATTTTAGAGTTTAATTGTAGTTATATTGTGTGTAGGTTATGTGTTGGTGTTGTTTCACTTGAAACAGAGCTAACAGGATGTCACTAGATGATATGAATTTTAGGTGATTTTTTTTTTAGGCAGTTGTCTGACCTGAATAGGGATGGTGAGTTGTCTCTGGAGGAGTTCTGTATTGCTATGCATTTAGTGGTCCTTCGGAGACACGAAATAGAAATACCCGACAGACTGCCATTTTCTCTGATGCCATATACTTCATTTACTAATGGTGAGTACATCTGCCAACGCACTGTCTTTGATCAGAAAGAGTGATTTGATTTGAACAATTTTACAAAATACTGTAGAATTTTTGTAATTTATTGAATGCTGCACTTTTTGCAAAATCAAATGCACAGCATTTTAAAAAATTTATGAAAATCAGTACATACATCTGTATTTTTCACAAAGTTTGATCGTGAATGGACACATCATTGACCTAATGGAAAATACTGATCTTAGTCACAAGACCTCTTGTAAAATGGAGCCCTGGATTGTACTCAGAAATATACGAGTCCAGATTTGTTTTGTGATAATTTAAAATTTTTGGTCATCAAGCCAAAACCTTGACTACTAATACTGCTTTTTTTGCAATCATTTTTGCCAACATTTCAATCAAAACAAAATTGTGCAAAGTATCTCAGAAATGTGTTTGATTTTTTGTGCTTATATCTTTATATCATCGTGACTTTTGTACAAATGATGAAAGACACAAATCTTTTAAGTTACATTTTGTATTGGGGGTAGTTCATCTTTATATTACTTTATTTAATTAGATGAGGTGCAATGCAAAAAATCAGAATACATTAGTGAGGGTACCATCCCATTGGTGATACACTTTCTGGCTTTTTAGCCATAAATGGCTAGTGAATGATTAACCTGCTGATAAGGAATTGCAGTAGCTATTAAATGAATGTCTTTTTATTTTGTTGATTGCATATGAGTTGTATGCATTGTAATGATGCATCATTGTACATACTAATACGTTATAGCAGCTTATGATAATATTATGTCTTGCAGAAGAACCCTTTGCTGTTGATCACCCTACAGGGGGTACTTTGAAGAGAGCCACACCCCCTGACACACCCCCCTCTCACCCTCAATCTCTGGCGGAGACATGGGAGCCCATCGTACAAGATGCTTCATCAGATGCTGCTAGTGATGTTGCATCCCCAAGTGTTAAACCATTGAACTTTGCCTCGGTACCAGTGTCCGAGTCTGTAAGTATTTTTGCTTTAGTTCTAAGTTCATACATGTATTTTATTCGAATAATGATAAAAAAAAAAATTGTAGGCAATCTGTATAGTTGGAATTAAATTTAAAGATTGTTAACATAATTTTTAAAGGATTTTCTTTATTATTATGCTGTTTGTAAAATGGGTCATCATTTTAGAAAACAAGAGTATTTTTAAAAGATTTTTTTAGTTGGATGCATAGTTAAAGTTGAACAGTAAGGTATTAATGTTTTTAACTTTTTCTGTCAGGATAAAATCGCACATCCCATTCCCATGAGAGTCTCACCAGAAATACAGCATCATGAGAGAAGTCGAGCATACTCAGGTAGGTGACTTTCTCTGCATCAGCCACTCAAATCAGTCTATGTTAGGCGACTTATGAACAATAACTAAAGCATGTACAGTACAGTTCAAAACTTTGATTTGTTTTCTTTTAATTTAGTTTCTTGATTTTCAATTTTTTTAGGCAAAGAAGGTATAGTAGAAATAAACGCATGCCAGATTTGAAGTTGGCTTTTGGTACGCTATCTATTGGTATAGAAAAGGTTTTTAGTGGGTACTGCAAGCTAGAATGCTTTTAGAAAATCTTTTAAGGATAAAGTTCTGTAGAAGTGGAGGTTTCCTTTGTAGAGGTGAACATGTATCAATACATCTGCTGTTATGTATGTGTGATACGTAGATCATAGGGTAGAGATAGCATTGAGAAGTAGACACCATGCTGAGTTATGTCACAGAGAATCGTTGCCCATCCCCTCCAAAAGAGGAAAATTGAGCTGTTCCTGGTAGTCATAACCCTCATGTTTGACCAATAGAATTAATTATGAATATCCATGTAAAATTCATTTACAATATTTCAATATGTGATGTAGATTAAAAATTATATTCTTCTGTAATTGTTATTGTCATCTCTTTGTAGATAAAAATATCCATAAATTGCCACTAACTGCATTTTAAAATGAGCTTTTGTAAAAATCTGAAAATTAAGTATTTTTTTTTAATACTCGATACTTCTGCAAGCAGCATGTTTAGCATGATTAAGTATGAAAATGCTGCATGTCTTCATTCCTTTCTTTATCATTAAGCATGCATTAGTGGATGGATGCTAGTTGCATACCCCTAGGCTTTTACCTATTATCCTTACTGTAGAAGATTCATGGACAGAATGGTATCGGGGAATGCTTTTAAGGAGAAATATCACTTTGAGAAAAATTGTAATGAATGTAAAGTATCAGAAATGCATAAAATTCTTATGGGGGTGAAATTTCTTAAAATTTACCTCCTTCATTAAAAACTTTCAAATTTTATCTATAACCCCTGTTCCACTGATTGGCAGTCTGAAACTTTAATCCACATGGATAACAATTTTCTGAAGGAATATGAATTGATATTTTATATTTATACATTTGTTACAAACTTTCTTTCGAACTATTGTGACATGGTGTTATTTCTCCTTAAAGTACTGTAGATAAAATTGCCTGCTATGATGAACCATTCCAGGTTTATTCATAAAAAACTTCATATCCTGTTGAGATCTGCATCCTTAGTAGTTTCCATGGTGATTTTGTTTTCCTGGTTTATTCTCAGTTTGTTGCATGACTCCTTGGTTGTTGTATGTAAAACATTGTATGTTTACAGAACCTGCTCCGCCACATATAGACCAATCAGAATCCAGCATGAAAAAAACCCGAGCAAATACCGAATCCCATCTGAGTTCCTCTCAGAATGAAATTGATCTCCTAACTGGGGATGATGAGATTATTACAGGGAGTACGCAGGCGGTTCCTCCCCCTGTATCCAGCCGACCTCGACCAGTTCCACCCAAAAGTTTGGGTCCAGGTATAGGAGGTCAAAATGATGACCATTGGGTTCAAGGAGATCACAACACCAATGTTATACTGCATTCATGCATGCTACTGATGCATGCATTTCCTTTTGGCATCCTATAATTAGCTATGAAATCAATTTTATATATTCATATGATTAAAATGTTCTGAATACTATAGTGAATGATATTTTTGACAATAGTATGAAATTAAAATTATATATATGCTGTTCATGTACCTCTTCTTCTGAACTAGAATTGAAAACAAGAATATGTTTACATCTTAAAAACAGATTGTGTAATTGATAAGGGTTTTAACCCATCTGTGTTGAAAGACAAAAGTAAGCTTTTAAGCTTTTCAAATCAAAGTCTGCCTGTCTAAAAAAAACATTTTTAACCATACCAGTCACGTAGCATCTTTGGGTAATGAAAAGACAGGTTTTTTTCCTCAAATGTCAGATCATGCTCCCCCCCTTTCAAGTGGATAAGGAGATTTTAGTTTGTTCAAATTGTGATCTCATTGGAAGAATCAGGATTTTTTTCTACAAAGTTAAGGAATATTTTAAAAATTAGATCGGTTACACTCTGTGAAATTTATTTGCAAAGTTAAACAACCATTCATATTGTACATTCAGAATTTTACATACAATGGCCCTGCTGGTCAAAGTGGGGCCAGAATAGTGGTCCAAATTTCTGAATGGATACATGTAGAATAGATTTTTCAAATTCTGGTTGGGATTCATTTCATAAGATAAGAATGCAAGCAACTTCATATAGTATAGATTCAATTTTGTTAGTAAAATATGAAAAAGTTTTCAAATGTTCATATACAATCCATGGTGCCTGAGGCCCTTGAATCACGGTGAACTTACACTACTCGTTGACCTTACAATAATTTGTTGGTCATTTCAACAGTTACGAGGTCCTGTAAGTATCGTTTTAGTGTGTTGTATGTATTTCATTTATGGGAATTTGTGTTCAATTTACACTTTTGGTTTCTGTCTGTTAGTTCCAGGTAATATTACCGGTCTGTTGCTCCCCGCCCCCACCTCTAGTCACGGTGAGAACACAGAAGGAGGCGCTGAACAGGAGCCACCGGTACCCCCGCCACGGCCCCAGGGTAGGAGCATGTCCATGGATGCCAGCAAAGGTATTTAAGACAGATTAACTGCATTTATTTTTCAGGACAATACAATTTTTGCTTTGTTTGCTACAATATTTGGAACACATAGAAGTAGAAATGGGAGGGGAAAAAAAGTCATAAAAATGTTTTCCCTATTCAGTATGTAGGGTAGATTTTATAAAATGCATTGATTGGTTTTCACAAACAAAGAATTAAATCTATATATCTGATAATCACAAATTCGCCTTATTCTCAGCTTTTCTGGTACAAATAAGCTAATTGGGAGAAACTTTAAATTTTGTTTACAAGTAGGATTACAGCAGAAAGTCATTTGTGCAAAAAATTTATTCCTGCTTGATCCAGAGAAATGATACTTTTAAGAATGAATTTTTTCCTAAAAAGGACATTTTCCTATCTAGCTAGAAAATAAAATATTTATAGATTTTGCTCCCATATAAAGATGTATAGACGTGCCAGGTTTCCAGATATGACAGAATGTGACATGAAATTCACATGAAAATATTTCATCCTCAGCAAACAAGGAAAATATTTTTTTTCTGAATAAGGAAAATTGTGATTTTAGGGTGTTTGTATATATATCGATAAAGATTGACTGGTATCCCTGGCCTAGAGGATTCATCGTTAAAAACCCCAACAACACAGATTGTGAATGTGCTTATATCAGAGGATATAGATAATTCATTTCCTGAGGTCTTTAATGATGATTTCCTGTGTTTAGCCTGTATTTTATATGGATTATTTACAACAGCCTCTCTGAAATATAATTACACTTACTGTATGAGTCTTTCAGATCACAGGCAGTGTAATATTACCCTGGGGTAAGTGGGCAGTCCGTGATTATTTCATACATAAGAGTGCGTTTATGTATATGTACATAAAACAAACAGACTTATTTCTAGTAATTAGAGATCGGTCTATAAGTCTATATGATGTGTCATCTCCGAATACAGAGATGCTGACAATGCAATGACTTATTTATTGCATTGTTAGTTCTAAATTACAATGAAAAACACCTGGTAATGCCTAGAAAGTTTGTCAGGTTATGAATCTTTTTTTTTTAAGGTTAGGAATTAAAAAAAAAAAGAAAAAAAATAGTAACATACAATAGATGGAGAGTTCATGAAACAACACCCCTAAGCATTGCCATAATTAACTGTGGTGAATTTGACCATGATGAATGACCTTAACCTTAAGCGTTTACATAGTAATTACCTTGACCTTTAGTTGTTACATAGTGATGACCTTGACCTTTTAATTCACCAACTATAAAGCATCTTGTATACACCTGGTACGGTGTAAATATTTCGTATAAAACCTTGCTTTAGAAATTTCTCAAGGCTATTAACAATAATTTCATATCACAGGATTCTAGTATTTTAGTATTATAGTTTTACTTTGGGATACAGCTCTAGTTCCATCAAAAGCTTTTTCATAAATGTTTAAGGAAACATGCTAGTATTTTGTCTTTCTTTTCTTTCTCTTTGTCTTCAGATTTTTATGCCCCCGAAATTGAAGATCAGGGGGCATATTGTTTTTGTTCTGTCTGTAATTCTGTCGGAAACTTTTACCTTGCTAATAACTTTTGAACAGTAAGTGCT